>NC_065511.1:33359672-33435064 GCF_006386435.1 Epinephelus moara | reverse complement strand
TCTGTGAGGCACTGTGTGTTACTGTAGTATGAAAAGTGCCATATAAATAAAGTTGATTTGATTTTTGATTTGATATAGCTGGTGGGTGTAGTTTGGTAGGAAGACAATAGCTCACAACAAGGTCTGTGGATTATCCTGAGTGACCAGATCATGCTTTTTTGCACAGAGACATTGCTGTTCAGTTTTTGAAATGTATTTTTTTATTTTTTTATTTTTTTCTGGTGCTTTGAACATAACTAGCTGAGTGCCATCTACTTCCCTTATATAGCAGAGAAGGCAGACATCTCTATGGCTGTTATCTCCAACACTCAGTGACTTACAACAAAACAATCTAGATTGATAAATAGCACTACAGGTAAGAGGAAAAATATGTGTTTTTGATTTTTGGATGAACTATCCCTTTAAGTACATGTGTGTAAAGGTTAAGTCTTTCCACATAACTTTGGTTTGTTTTAAAGGAATATCCGTCTTAGAAAATAGTTTGGCATTTTCGAAAATACTTCCTTGCTGAGCGTTATTGGTATGGTTAATATAAAGTGGGCAAATCTGCCCACCATCATGACCAGAACTCACTAATTAACACATTATATCTCCTTTGTTTAATCCATGCAAAAACAAAGTGTAAAAACAAAAGAGAAGAGATCACAAGACTCCCTATAAGATGTAATGTATTCATTAAGGAGCTTTAGAGGGGTGGTTTGGCACAGTTTGTTACCTTTCGACATAACTGGCTAGCCTTTACTCCCTGTCTCCACTCTATGCTAAGCCAAGCTAACCAGCTGCTGGCTCCAGCTCCATACTTGTCACACAAACATGAAAGCTGAATCCATTTTCTCATTTAACCTGTGGTACTTCCCCAAAGTGAATTAGCATTTCCTAGGATAGCAAAGGCATGACCCACCCTGCTCTGCCTTGCTTTAGCCCTTTTTAAATAGGAATTGTGCAAATTTGCAGGAAAGCCCAATCAGTCTTTTTTCAGCATTGGCAGTATAAAAACAAAATCGGGGAGTGCAGCAAAATGGCACGAAGCTACTTTTGTTCATACAGAATGTGCCTTTTTCAGGGCAATGGGGGGCGTGAGCAAGTAACAAAACATGTAGCTCAGCGTGTGACATAACCAGTGACGTGGGAGGGAAGCCGCGGCTGGTCAGTCCTTCGGCGATTCTCTCGTAGGTTGGCCCGTCCTTCACCGTTCCCGTTATTTGACGGTGAATGGCCTCCTTGTTTTTTGAGGGCAAGGAGGGCGCGCAATTCTTTGTCTCCCCAGTTGCTCATCTTTACAGTGTCTGTCAGGGTTGTGTTTCCCTCTTGCTACTAGCTGCTTGCTAATTCCTGCTATCAGCTGTTTCCTGTTTATCCAATGCCAGTGGGTTGCACGTGCGGCGTCATCAACAGCTCCTCCCACAAGTCATCAACAGCCCCTCCGAGGCAGAAGGATGCCTCGTTCTTTTTAAACCAAAAAGGTTCCGCCAATATGACTACCCTACGCGACGGAAAATTGGGCACTTTGGATCAACTCACCAATCTGGCTCTGTGTGTCTAAACGCTCACAGCTTGCCTGCAAAACAGGCCAACATTCGCGGAAAATCTGGCAGTGTAAAAGGGGCTTTTGACTCTGACTGGATGACCCTGACATTCGCACCCTGACTCAAACCAATCTCACTCCTCTTGCCTGAACTTAACCAACCCAACCAACGAAGGCAATGAGAAAGTATGAAGTAGCGTGGGTCATACCGTCAATGTCCTCAAAAATGCAACTTAGCTTTCTAAAATGTCTAAAAATTCCTTTAAGAAAAGTCTTAACTCAATGCTACAGCGTACAATAATATTCAAACAAGGTGTGCTTCCAGCTCTGTGACAGGAGTTTGGGGAAGGCCCTTTCCTGTTTGAGCACGACAGTATCCCCATAAAAAAAATCAAGTCCATAGAATAGTTTAACAAGTTTAACAAGTTTATAGAGAAAGCATTCGGCTGTCCTGCGCAGAACCCTGACCTCAAACTCATCCCACACTTTTGGGATGAATGGAACCAGACCTTATTGCACAACATCAGTAATGCTCTTTAGGCTCAATGGGAGTAAATTCCTGTTCCAAAATCCTGTGTAAAGCCCTCATCCTAATGCCTGTATTTCAGGTTTTCCACATACAGTACTTTTGGCTGCATTCATGCATCCTAACACAAGCCCATAGGCGGGGCATGGATTAGGATAAAGTCCACATAGAGAGCTGGAAGCAGAGGTGGACGTAGCGCTGTGTTACTGTGCGCAGCATCAGACTGTAGAGCAGAAATTGATCCTCTGATAAAAGCTGCCTTTCCTCAGGGAGACCGGCTTCCTGCCTAATGGCTGTTAGGCAGCGAGAAATGGACCAGGAAAAGATGGCCTGCAGAGCACTTAGACACTTAGACATCATACACGTCTATAGAAAATAAATGTGTGTTTACGCTCGCAGAGAGGGAGGAAACACACACACACACATATAGACAGACGAAGATAGAGAGTGAAGACAGAGAGTATGAGTGGTGTGACAGAGATGGAAAAACTTTTACAAGTGACTGATGCTGTGGCTTCCTATTTTGGGTTCACGTTGGGATGGAGGACACGGAGTGGTTAACGCACAGATGGGAAGGATGTGAATGGGTTAAGCTCAAAGTGCAAAGTAACACACAAGCGCAAACACACAGTACATGTACACCGGATCATACTTGCACTTGTTAGCAAATGAATTCTGTGTGATTGATCGCTCTGATCTCATTTCCTGATGGAACATGGTAATGAAATCAGCAAGCGGCATGTTTCGCTCTCTGTTTGAGTGCGTGAGACATTTTCGGAGGCGACCATGTGTATGATCTTAATCTGTGAGTGTTTGTGTTTTACTCGCAGGGCGGAGAGCACTGCTACTATCAGGGGAAGGTCAGAGACATCCCTCACTCCTTCGTGGCTGTCTCAACCTGCCATGGTTTGCAGTAAGTATAAATATTATGTGACTTGTATGTGTGTGTTTGTCAGCCAACATCGCAGCCTCTGTGTGTCCGGGTCCTCGGCCGTGCTCCCATTTACCCATTAGGTCAATGTAATTAGTTTTAGCCTGGCCCTCTCTGTCTCTCTTCATTTGTTGTTACGCAGGTTATCATACACACAGACAGGTGCTGCTCAGACATCCTCTCCTCTCCTCTCTACCTAGTGTTGGTATTTTTAGAGTTTGTGCTCTAAAGCAGCGCTCTGTCAGAGACGGGTCAGAAACAAGGCCTGCTGGGAAGAATAGATGCACACTGTATATGAGTTGGTGTAAGTGCTGCGCTGTGTGTATATGCTGAGGAGAGAAGAGGCGAAAATATGTTCTGTGTTACTGAATGTCACTAGAACTGCCAGGGGTTTCTGTATACCTAAAACAGCCGACAGGTAAAATTCACCTGCTGTTGGAATGAATTGATTTTCACAGTACAAGATGGAGAATTTATTGCTCCACAACACAGAGTTGTATAATAAAATGCCATGGTTGTAGTCCCCTTATTCCACACACAAAATTACATTTTGACAATAAATGATATAATAATAAACCTTTGTTCACCGATCAGTGCAAACATATGAAGGATAACCATGCTGCTCTATAGACCAAATCACAATGTTTGTTTACAATCAGGCTGCCCCCGACTAGGAATTTTCCCAGTCCACCAGTAGTCGTCATTTAGGGCCATTAGTCGACTAGTCACCCTCATGTTTACGACATTAATTTAATTACTAAATGATATATTGTGGGCTAGAGCAACACAATGGTTTGAGTTGAAGCTGTGAGAAAGAATAGTATCAGTAACATTGTTAACACTGTGCTACATTACAGAGAAATACAAAACCGTACTAATGAACCTTCATTAATATAGGCCTATATTTTATCTACAAGTGCACGTCACACACTGAGCGAGCCGCCTGTTAATGACGCTGTGGGCTAATGGGCATGTAGCTACTTCCATGTTTCAGATGATACGTCATGTTTGTAGTCGACCAATGAAGATGAGTTTACATATCACCTTGGGTTCGTCCTTCACCTTCTCAAAATGATCCCACACTTTGGATTTCCTGCCCGACATGTTATTAACTAGCCTGTGGAATAACCGCAGGTACCAGCCCTGGAGATTAACCTGACTCCTGTCTGACTGCTGAGCGTGGCCACTTCCTGTGTCTGTCCTTTCAAATTAAATTCCCACATGGTCCAGGCATGTAGGTTTTGATTTATTGTGACAGGGTGCAGCTCCTAATAGAGTTTCACTTTTTTTTGGTTTTGTTTTGTTTTTCTGCAACTAAGCGACCAATGAAATCTTCCAGACTAATGACCTTTCTGGTCGATTAACGTTGTTGACTATTATCGGGCAGCCCTAGTTTACAAAAACTTCCCGGCTGAAAACCCCTGCATCTCGTACATGAAATTAAACGGTGCTGAGCAAACGCTGCCCCAACTGGCTTGGTCTTAGCTGTAATGGGGAGAGAACTGAAAATCTTTACTCAAGTAAAAATGAAAATTACCATTTGAGAAACCTACGTAAGTAAATGTAAAAAAGTACCTGCTTAATAAATTACACAAAGTACAAGTTAGTTTCCATTTTAATATTTTTAAGTGTGTGTGGGCAGTAGAGCAGGTAGGCTAATCATTATCAAAGATTAATGTGACACATAAAACCTTAACGTTAGCTAGCTACCTACAAGTTCACCTAGAGCAGTGGTTCCCAACTGGTGGGTCGCAGTCTAACAGCGGGTCACTGATCCATTCTGAATGAACCGCAAGTGAAACACAAACGCGTCAAGTTTGTAAAAAAAAAAAAAAACACACTTAAATATATTAAGTAAAGTGAATTTCTGGCAAAGCGTTTTTGTTTTGAAGTGCCATTTTCTGCTGTAGAGTAAGGGAATAACGGACAGCTACTTGACCGAGACATCAAACTAACTCTACAACATGGCCAAGTAGTATGATGCTGAATGTATTAAACTGTGTGGACCTTGAACTAATGACTGAGGAGAAATCTGGCCCCCTTGGCTGGACCAGTTGGGAACCGCTGACCTAGAGCATGTGCAGCTTACCTTAGTGTGCTTGTGGAGGTTCGTAAAGGATTTTTTTTTAAAGCAGAGATGTTGTTTATAGGAAACACAGAGATTTTGGCATAAAACGTGTGGCCAGATGTGGCCATGGATTGTTTCTGGTGGCCCCCGGTACTCAATACCTGCATTTAGAGCAAACTCATTGTAACAAAGGTATAAATGGCTACTCAAGTAAAAAGTAGAAGTAAACCCCCACTCCTTCAATGTGAGCTTAACTTTTCAAGTGTATGCTTTGTCTAGAATATTTTCTTGGCTTTACCTTGCCATCAGACAGTCCTTTCCAACGGGGAGCTAAAGCCATTATCTGAAATCCACCAGACTCCACTGACAAAAACTGTCAGAATAGGGGAGTTGCTGGTCTACCGCTGTCTCGATTGATTGGATAAAGTACAGAAAATATTCTAAATAAAGCATAAAACTGATACTGATTTTTTTTCAGGTGGCTAAAATACATTTTGCAGAGGCCCACATCCACAGCTTCCGTGCTGGTAGATTTGGTTTATCAAACATGATTGCAAAGCAACACAGTACAGTTAATGAGCACAGCTGAAACGTCAGATAGGTCTGACCACCATGTTTAACTCTTCATCTTTAAACATTACACATAAAGCTGAGAATGACAACGGAAATAAACAAGTCTGATTGTTGTTACTGCAACGTCACAATGATTTGGTTTTATACACATAGTTGTAATAACTGCTTTCTCTACAGGATAAATTTGATCTGCTCTAAAGGTATAAATGGTCTTTTTTGTTTTTAAATCTGGATTTATCTTGAACATTTAACAACAGGGTTGTTGCATAACATTGTTTTATTGAAACAAAGCTACATACAATCAGCAAACAGCCACGGGTACATTTTACCCATTGGTAGTTCCAGTGATATGTGAAGAGAAGACAGGCGAAAATGTATTCTGTGGCACAGAGTGTCATTGTGTACGGACAATACAGCGCTTGCATAAGAAGGCACCTATGAATAATCAGGTATAACACATGCGCATGCATTACAGTTTTCACAGTTGCTTCCACACATTCCCTGAAAGGAAAACAGTATTTTCCCAAAACTGTGAACATGAGACAAAAAAATCTCACACTGCTTTGGCTGAATCTCAGACATTGAACACACTATACGGTTTATTTGGAAGTTGCTGTTTTTTTACATTAATTCTTAGGTGTTTTATAAAGAAAAAGAAAGAAGGCAGAATTAAATCACAATTGTTATCTGTAAACAAGTGAGGAAAACAATGCTAGAAGAAGCTCCTTGTCAGTCTGATCAGCTCATTCAGTAACAGGAGTCTCTGTATTCAGGGTGTGTTTCTTTATGCTTGTTCATTGTCATGACGAGGGGTGTAAATCACCAGTTTCATCATAATACAATATTATATTGATTCCTTGGACATCAATATGATATTTGCTGATATTACAAAGTCTGTCACAATACGATTTCGATTCAATGTGATTTAAAGGCGTGTGATCGATATGAGATGATATTATATGATCATTTAACCTCTTTCTTTTCTGCTTTTGGTCTGAAAAGATAAAAACAGCACAAAAATAATCTAAGAAATTGGGTTAGGGTTAGAGTTTACTTTAAACTGACTCCACTAACACATAAAACATCACATGGGATATGTTAACCTTCAGGGCTTTCTGACAGGGGGAACTTTCCGAGGAGGAAATCTTTGCATTTTAACTCAAACCACCATCTTTTTCATAAAACTTAAGGTCTATCTGGCTTAAAGCCCTGAAGGCAAACTTCTCCAAACAGCCATAAAACATTTATTAACAACAACACTGTTTAACAAAATATTCAGCGTAGTCATCGGGAGCATGGTCTCACAAGTCAACGAAATCCGGTGCTTGGGCAGCGTCTTGCGGCGCCAGAAACTGATGTAAAAAGGCGTCATTTAATGTCGGCATGATATGCAGCTGGTTGCTGTTATATGTTAATGGCGCTTGGCAGCATCAGGCGGAAACGCGGCGGGACAAGGACCAAAGTTAAGGTGGCAAAAGTCCGAGTAGGTTACGGTGGGAGCGGTGTTCACGTCCTGTAAGATTCTAAAACCAACCCTGTTGTTTTTTTCCTAAACCTAACCATGTTTTTGTTGCCAAACCCAACCACGTGTGTTCGTTGTTAAAGGAAAAAACGTTAATTTGCAGTGTTGTACTGACAGTGCATTTATTTTGAAAAAGACTGTGTGTAAACGTTTAAATTCCTGTGAAAATGGAAGTGTATTTTGAAAGAAGAGAACTTGACACGGTGTCCCAGAATGTCAACAACCAACGCACCCAGGGTACCTTGAAAGTCCATGACCAAAACGTCAATATGTGACGAGGTCGGAGTGAGAATGTGTTGTGATAAGTGTCAACATTCACAGACAAAACAATTGCTTTTTGCTAGTCACTCATTATTAGCTTAAATATGTTTACATTGCATAAATTAGTCTAGCAGCTAGCGGACTTTACCTCTACTCATAGCTTAACAAATTATATTTAACGTTATTATTTTCTTTACTCACCATTTGTTATAGTCACTGCGTCTCCCAACAGAACAGAACGGTTGAATTTCAGCCTGCGCGCATGTTTTTTCAGCCGAACATTGTTGAAACAGAGCAGCTAATGTTGCTGTAGTGAGAAGTTAACGGAGGGAAATGCCCGGCCAGGCCGGTCACCTTATGTCCTATTTTAAATCGTAACACCATTGTTCACATACACTATGAGTTCTGTCTGTTGACTTGCATTTTCTCTGAAATCCAAACGATTTCCACACTGCTGATTTATTCCAGAGTAAATAATGCTGTCCTCATCGTCTTTCTCTTGGCTGCTTGCCGTCTGCCTGCCACTGTTTGCTGGTGACACAAACTTTCAAAATAAAAGCCTATCAGAAAGATCAAAGATCAGCTCGATGGATCGTTACACTCCTAGTCATGACTGGACATTTTTTATACTGAATAACAGCGTCTGTCTTTGGCTGAAGATTTAAGTTTTGAGGTGTAAAGAGCAATCCAAGCTTTATGGTGTATTTTGCTGTAACAGCAGATAGTATATCACACAGTTCACCTCTGCACATTAATGACAGTGTCATCCAATTATCCCCTTTCAGTTGTTTCTTAAAACATTGCTCATTTTTGATCCATTACACCTCATCAGAGCTTGACCCAGTCCAATATATCTTCCCCCAGCATAATTAAGTAAACCAAATAACCAGTGCAGAGAGGTAAATTCATCTAATTAAGGAAAGTGGGTGAAATCAGATTGATACTTGCTGAATAAGCTGAACCGAGCTCTGGCTTTTAATAACGTTTGCATATTTCATGTGAATGTGGCGACATGTTGGGAAATGTGTCACAGCAAGTTTATGTTACGCCGCACAAAAAATAATGAAAAGTAGGGTGTGAATTAATCAAACCCAAACAAGGTGAATGTGTTTCACATGCAGTGCAGTCGCATGTGACATAGAGCAGGATATAATGTGACAGACAAGATTAAGAAGGGTTTCCTGAGGACGTCTGTTATTTCAGGCACGGCTAAATTTTGATGTGTGACTTCTAATTTGGCCAAATGTTAGTATAGCATGTTATAATACTGCTGGCATTATTATTTGTTGCATTAGAATTTGTCGTACGCTATTAATAGAAGTAGGATTTATTTGATTGTAGGTTTGGAGGGTACTGATTTTTTTAATGTGGAAAGAAATACACAAGCTGACACAATAAAGGAGACAGAGACACACCCATAGTATTCCCTGCACACACTTATTTGTGCGTGTGTGAGAGAGAGAGAGAGAGAGAGAGAGACAGAGAGACGGTGCAAGGGAGGGAGTTGAGGGAGTGCACAGTGGTGTCGAGGGGTTAGACATTAGAGGGAGAGTATTTCCCTTATGCTGAGTCAGGTATTTATCATAATATACATCCTGCTTTCTCCTCTCTTTTTGTCTCTCTGTCTCTTACGCACACACAGAGAAACTGCACTGCAATGGGGCATTTACTGTATACGGCAGGGCAGTGCTCCCAGCTACATCCATCACCTGAGATGTAGACAGTTAAACATCGACACAGGCTCCTGTTTAGAGCTGCATCCATGTTCTACGTTTGTGACTGAAATGCAAAACTTCACATTGATTAAGAAATGATCAGTGTTAGCACTTCTCGTCATCGCCCAGAAAAGTTCAAATCATGAGCACAGTTAAAATCTGCTTTTAATTTGAACAAGCTCTACCTGGGACACTCTTGGTGTTGCGACTTGTGAAAAATGATGTGTCTTTAAAATACGGAAGCCCTGAAAGGCAAGATGAAAAACAAAATGCAGGCAAGGTTGGCCAAAACTTGAGCATAGCGTTAGTTCAGGCAAGACATGATGTCAAGCTCAGCACATATCAGCTGATGGAGCAGCTGATTGATGGAAGGGAGTCAGCTGATCGATCACATGATTCCTTTCTATACTATTGGTGAATCTCATTCAGAGTGCCCTATTTAAACTGCTCTGGCCTGCCTACTGTTGCTGCTTCTTCTGCAAGCTGCTTTGCAACCCACCTCCACCCCAGCTCCTCCTTTTAATTCTGTGTCTGACTTATCAGTGTCATTTCTGTTTGTCACTGATGCTGCTCTGTTCTGTTCCTGGGGGGTCTTTGCTGCTGCTCTCCCTGACTTAGGCTTTCCATGTAGGCGCATGGAAGGGCAGGGAGGTTTGCTCTCTCTGCCTTAAGGCTCTCCTCATTTGCACGAGGAAGGGCAGAGAGGTGTGCTCTCTCTGCCTTAGGCTTTCCACATAGGTGTGTGGAAGAGGTTTTCTGCGTAGGCCAGGAAAGGTAGAGAGGCCCCAGAACAGAGCCATACTGCCAAATATAATACTGCAAATGGAAAATTGGAATGGAAAATGGAAGTTTTCTTTGACTATAGTGGTCCTAACTGAACTTTCCTTTGTTACACTGCCTGCAAAAAACTTCTTTTTTTCACCTTGCCTTTCGGGGCTTTCATGCCCAGACAGTCAAGGTGACAGTCTTTATTTGTGTAGGAGATACGTTTTGCATAGTCAGTTGGACATAGGAGATAATATCTCATACATCTGTGATAAACTTTTTTTCTTTTCATTTTGCCCTTTAGAGCTTCTGTACCTCTGTATCAAAGTCCCTCCTATGCATTTTTTTTTTTTTTTTCCACCTTTGCCGTTCAGGGCTTCCAAAGTCTGCATAGGAGACAATACAGAGGAAATAATATCTCGTATTTAGGAGCTAAATTTAGGTTTTGGCCAATGTCGCCCACAAATTTTTATTTTTTATTTTTTTCACTTTACGTTCTGTGCTTCCATACTTCAGTTTTAAAGCTATAGTGCGTAACTTCTGTCGCCTCCCAGCGGATAATGCGTTATTACAACTAATAAGCTGGTGGCACTTCCATGTACACAGAGTGACACTCGCCACACACCGTGTACACAGAGTAACACTCGCCAGTTGCCACACACCATGTACACAGAGTAACACTCGCCAGTCGCCACACACCGTGTACACAGAGTAACACTCGCTTCACACCGTGTACACAATGCTACACAACGTGGCGAACCCCAGGCTGCTAACATTACATTACGTTCATAGCACCATTTCCAAGAAAATAATAAAGTACTAGGTCCAGTACATGTAACAGCAACACATACTACTCATAATATAATTATAAACCAAGTCACTTACTTATCCAACAGCAGCAAGGCAACATCCGTGTCTGCCCTCAGCCCAATTTCTTCCTTCAGGGCTCTCCACTGAGGAAAAGTGACGCCAATACAAATCCTTGTTTGCCTTCTCCGTCGGTCACTTTCCTTCTTTGCTAATAGACCTTCAGCCGAACGTCCAGGCTTTTTCTTTGTGGTAGGATCCACTTCTGAACCGTGTCTCGGCCGCTTCTCCGCCATGTTGCTTTCTCTTTCTACCTGTACTCTACCTCTTGCTATGACACTCTCCGCTCTTCCTCCCCCTCCCTTCTTGTTGTGAGGAAGCATTTCCTGTGCGCCAGCGTGGGAATGTCGCCAGTCGACGCGCAAACTAAAAATGATATATATTGAAAAATACTGCGAGATGTTAGAGGAGCCGATCGGCTTAATCAGCATTGTGTCATCTCCTCTAGTAGTGGCTTGGGTGAAACGGACATTTACGGACCTGTAGAAGTTACGCACTATAGCTTTAAGGCCTGTGTCCACATAGTGTGTTTCTTAAGCAGAAAAGCAGTGCCAGGGTGCTGCGGATATGATGCACTGCATGTGGGTTTTGTTTCTGTGACATTGACATTAATGTTAGCTAGGTAGCTGATGCAATGCTACCTTAACAGAGGGTTGGCTACACAGTCAAAAACAAGCTTACATCGGTATGGTGATAAAAGCACAACACTCACCAGCAATACTCAGTGTCCACTGGCGGATGTGCCCCCTGATTTGGGCTTTTTCATTTCTGCTGAGACAGTAGCCTACAGCAGCTAAAAGAGTGGTAGTGACACACCAGCACCTTTCTTAAAAGTTCAGAGACCTCTCTCCTCATTGGGAACAATTGAAAAAAAAAAAAAATGCCAGTGCTAAAACACTATGTGGACACGGAGCCTTAAAGCCCCTCAAACATGTTTTTATTCTTAATCCTACAGTACCAGATTTTGTTTTTGCCCACTTGGCTGCAGCAGAAATAACATAATATGAACTGAATGAAATATTGTTATGTCTAATCCTTTAGCAAACACTTGCTAATTTATACATCCAACAGTTACAGAGCAACATAATCATTCAGTTTGAGTCGTGTTACTGGTCATGTGAAAAATATAAGTCCAATACTGACACTTCATTTTTGATCTTCACCAGCTCCTTAGAGAAATATCAGGCTCTTCAGCTGCTAAATGCTCCACTGTGTTCACCAACAACAAATGACTGAATAAAATGTGTTTAGTTTATTGACAGTTCTCAATGTCACCATGACAAAATAGTATATTGACAGGGCAGAAAACAGAAAAAGGGTTGAGAGCAATCTTCACTTCATCCTCTTTCTTTTTTTTTTTTATATGTGTAATATGTTGTAAGTGCAGTGTTGGACCAGGACAAAGAGTGTGTTGAAGGTGAATACTGTGTGTTGAAGGCCGGAGAAAGGTTGAAAAAAAGGCGGAGACAGTTGGATGAGAAAGACAGATTGTGTGTTCCTGTGGTGTTTACCCTCATGACTCCACAGTTTGACCGGTCCAATCTCCTAAAAGCCTCAGATAAAGTTAATTAACGGATGACGTCCAGTTGTGTGCACATGCGCACACGCTGGCGGGCAGAGACGAGAAGACCTTCACCCAGCTGCTAAATGAGAAATTGATCTCTGACTTTTTAAAACGATTGCTTCGTCAAAATGATGTGTGTGTGTCGTGGCCTCTTTCTCTCAAACCTTTATGTGATTAATGTGTTTAGAGTTTTTTGAGTGCATGTGAAGTCATTACGATTTTCAATAAATCTTAGACAGTATCATGAGGATTTGCACCGATTTTCTGCTCAAGCCCACTCCTTTTAAAGGTGTCTGAGTCATTGCACCTTGTGGTCAACCAGTTCAAACCCTTAGTTACTGTTCCCGAGATAAAATCCTCGGGTAACCTTTAGGTTGTGCTGTGTGGGGGGAATCTTTGAGATGATTGGATGACCTTTTGTTTCACATTACCCTCCACCCCTCCTAAGCCATACGTATGCCCTATAGAGCAGGACGGCAGAGGATTCTGTCCAAAACTTCAGCTTGTAGGAGTGCATTGCAGTTATTATTCTGACAAATGTTCCAATAATACAATGAAAACCCCTGGGCAAGCGCTGAAATGGCTAATCTATCACACTGATGACTGAGGAGGAGTTGAATTCAGATGCATTATTCCAGTTAGTGATGAATAAAACAACAGCAACTGGTGCTGATATGTGCCCTCCTCTCCCCCCTTCCCGCCTCTTTTTTCTCTTTCAGCGGGATGTTTTTCGATGGCAATCACACCTACATGATTGAACCCGGAGGACAGGGCGGCAGCAATGTGAGTACTCTACACAAAAATGTATGTACTTTGTACCTCTCAGAGGGGGGTATTAATTTTCCCTTCCTCTACCTTTTCACGTCTTCCTACCTCTCAGCCATGTTGAATTTTCTGCGGTTAGATATTGTTACATAATTTTTTCATACAAATTATAGTTGTCCTTGAATGTCCCGGTAGCCTTTGCCACATGACAGCGTGGTCCACGGCTCGCATCCGGCTAAGAGCCTGTGTTGCATGTTATGCTCCCCTCTCTCTTTTCAGCCCAGTCTCCACAAGAAAATATTGGCATTGTATGTTTCTGCAAACCAAGGACACGTTACATTTGTCTGTTTCATATGCATCACACTGACGTTTCTAAGGTGATGAAATATGTGAGCTGAAGGGACGCCTGCAAAGCTGCAGACCACTGTTCGAGACTACCAAACAACAAAACCGGTTGCATTTTATCCAGTCATCACTGCTTTTCTAGCAGCTTTTTAGCCACCATGCGTGGGTGATTTTTAGCGACTTATCACCGTGTTTGCTTTGGGGATAGTGCCACTTAAAACGGCTGTGTTTTTTACCGAGACATTGATGGGTTCCTCCGTGTATAGTGCCACTAAAACAGTTGTTTTTTTACCAAGACATTTCTGCGTTACCTGCTGGGATAGTGCCACAAAACGAGGTTGTTTTACCGAGACCTTTGCATTTCCTGCTGGGATAGTGCTAAGAAAAGCAATTGTTTTTTACCAAGACATTGCTGGGTTCCTCCTGGTATAGTGCCACTAAAATGGTTGTTTTTTTTACCAAGACATTGCTTTATTTTTTACATGGACATCGTTGTATTTTCTGTCGAGATTGTACCACAAAAAACAGTTGTTTTACAGAGCTGCATTTCCTGCTGGGATTGTGCCACGAACAAAGGTTGTTTTTATACAGAGACATCACTGCATTTCCAGCCAGGACACCGCACCAACAGCAGTCGTTTTTACAGAAACATTGCTGTGTTTACTGCCTGGATGGTGCCAAGAAAAGCGGTAGTATTTTACTGAGACATCGCTGTCTTTCCCAGCCTTGATAGTACCACAAGAAACGGTTGTTGTTGTTTTTTTACAGAGAAATCGGTGCATTTCCCCCTGGGATTGTGCTAAGAAAAGAGGTTGTTTTTTTACTAAGACATCGCTGTGTTTCCTGCCTGGATAGTGCTACAAAAATGTGGGTATTTTAAAATACCCACCTTTTTAAAACCTGACCTTTTCCTTTCCATAACCAAGTGGTTTTTGTGCCTAAACCTCACCACATACTAACCATTGCACTGCTGACATACCACATAATAATGCACAAATGTAATGTATCTGTGGTTTGCAGAAACATAAATGGCCAACATTTTTTCTGGTAATTGGGTTGCTCTTTTCTCTTGTTTCCTGTCTACATCTATTCTGTACTATCTAATCAAGGTGGAAATGACAAAAAAAGAAAATATCCTTCAGTTGTTCATGTTTAAACTGGTTTTACAAGAGGTTTGTACAATTTTGCATCTATACAACGACTCTCCTATTGTGTGTTTGTTTTCCTTCCAAACACAAACTCCTGGAAATATATTCAAATCATGATTTAAAATTAGCTGAGCTACTCAACCATCTGTACCTCCTGGGGCACACGTAGCTCAGGCTGGAAATCGCTGCGCCTCACGACTGTGTGTGCGGCACATGATAAGTGAGAATAATTTTCCTGGTATTACAGGATTCATTCAGGGGTCAGTTACTGTCCTGAGAGGAGGTTAAGACAAAACCAGAATCAGTTACAGATCACACACCAGTTGTCGGCCACTTTTCCTAATGAACCGTGAGTGCGGGCCGCGGGTCTCAGGGCAGAGAGATTTGCTGGGTTACAAAGCCTACAGCCAATTAGATAATAACAATTACAGGCATTATGGTCAGAACGAAAGGACAGATGTGAGATTGTCTAAAGACGCCTTGAGCACGGGAGTGGAAGAACACGCCGCTGATACTATGTGTGCGTCTCCTCTCTGCTCTAATTAAAACGTCCAGAAGAAATGTGTGTCTGGTGTTAATCAGTGAGGGACGAAAGGAGACGAGATAGGAGAGGTCAGGGATTTGTGTCTGTGTTTGTGTCCATGCGTGTGTGTGTGTGTATGTGTGTGTGTTCACTTATGGGTGTTGGTGGTGGTGGCATGGCACAAAGAGCTACTTAAGATTCATTCCCATATGACAGTTTTAGTGCTAACAGTGTTGAAAGAGTGGATAGAAGAGGGAATAAAAAGGATGGATGGAGGCACAAAGTAAATGTTGGGCTAAAAAGAGAAACGCTAACTAAGAAAAAAGGGATGAAGAAGAGGCAGGTACACAGAGGAAGGTGGAGGTGAGCACAAAACACAGTAAATTAATTGCATTTAGATCGCTTATTGTATCTTCTGCAGAAACACTGTAAAACGAGGAACTACTGGGTTTGTGATGGCAGTTGCTTTGTCACAGTCACACATTCATGAAAAGAATTGCAAGTAAATGAAGCATTAGAATATTCTGTATATGAATAACTGTTAAAATAAGACAACAGCAGCGCCTCAGCACACTAGGTTTATTTCTCACAGGTCACAGCTCTCTCCTCCCTTTCACTTCTTCTTTTACTCCCTGCCTCTTCTTTGTCTCCTCTCTGTCTCTGTCATTCCTCTCCTGCATTTTCTGGACAGACTGAATTATTCAAGCGATGAGAGAGGGGGAGAGAGAGAGAGAGACATCTTAACTCAGAACGTTGCTGCAGCACTTGTCTTCAGAGATACAGTATCTTGGGTGCCTTTTTTGGTCATTCACACAGCAGGCACAGTGATGTAAAAATGCACATAAAAATTGGAGGAGATTCTCCACTAGTTTAGTTTTTATATTCGTGTCATGTCAAACAATTGGCCGTAACACTGTTTCATATTAAAGGTCCAGACAGTGTGTCGGATGTAGGGGGGGGATTTAGTGGTGGTTTTTACCAGGAGCCGTATTATCCACAGAGTTCTGTTCCTCTCCAAAACAAACCGATCCGGTGGGGGCCAAGGTAACAAAAGCACGACAGTTCTTATTTTGAAGTGATTATACACTTAAGAAAACATGCTTATTATATTATATTGCCAGTATATCCCCCTAAATCCTACACACTGGACCTTTAAATATAAAAAAATTGTAGCAAGACATAGCACATATACAAATTCAAGGAAAGACATAATTTCAGGTGAATTCAAATAAGAACTTTTAATGCTACCAACCTAAATTTTAACCTGATAAATTGTTCATTTTCGAATAACTGGCCAACCTAAATGTTTCGTGTGTGAATCACATATCAGTGTTTGTGCACTCTACAAAATGATTTGTGGGGTTTGTGGGTAACGCCTAAAATAAAGACTTTTTAGCATAAAAAATATGTAAAAACATTTTTGAGTAGGATGAAATTAAAAAAATAAATCAAATTAGACCATCTTAAATAAAGTAATTTGACCCATGAATATCACCACAACCTGCGGATACATTTTAAGTTGGTTCAAGTTACTTAAGTTTTTCGAGGTCAAAGCAAATCACATTGGTTGTTCGGATATAATTGAGTTTGTGGTATTATATATGACTCATAGGATTCATTCGGTAAGGCCAGAGTTGAAACTACTTAAAAAGACACATGCAAATTGTTACCTTAATTTTTAAATGTTGAACCAGTGGGTTATTTTGTAGAGTGTATGTCGTCGTTGTACATCATGTTTAAAAATATCTGTTTTGTGTTTTTGTCTCACTTAAAAATAAATTGGGTTAAAAAAAAGACAGAAAAAAAATTTCATTGAACTGAAAAATTCCATAATGGCAGTAGTGGAAACTATTGAAACTATATTTAATCACCTATTTTACTTGAGTAAAGTGTTGAGGTACCTGTGCTTTATTTTCATTGTATGCTACTTTGTTCTTCACCCTTTACAACATTTATCTGACAGCTTTAGTTACTGTGCAGTTGCAGATTTTATATATAAAGTAGGGGTGCTGCTGTACTAAGGATAACCATGGTATTTAAAAGTAAAATATTGATATAGTGTAAATAATATACATATAATAAAGTGTAAATAATCCAGCGCCTCTTAAATCATTTCCGTTTCTTTCCGTTCTTGCTTTGCTTTTCTGCACTCGTATTTTTGGTGAAATTAATTTGTAAATATCTGATATTGTGCCTGCCCTAATACAAAACATGTAATCCTATCCAGTATGATACCTTAACAAACATTGAATATAATTCAGTGTAGTTAAACTTCATCTATCCTGATCAGTTACAATGATAAAATGCTACTAACACATAAAAGCATCACTAATAAGAATCCAATTATGAAGTAGACAGTTGCATAACACACATGGGCTATTATCATATTAGTACTTTTACTTCTGGTACATTTTTGGTACATTTTGCTGGTAACACCGTACAGTTTTTGAATGTAGGACTTCAACTTGTGATGTCAGAGGTGAACAAATGAAGAGTGAAACGAGGTTGTCTTTGGTGTTATTTAATAAAGTGACAGAGCAGAGAGTTAGAACAGAGTCAATCTTGTTTCAGCTCAAAGGTCAGAGCTGTAGGTCTGACAAAAAGATTCAGTCACAAAATATATTCAAACCTTGGTAGAGCAATAAAAGGAGACCTCCAGTTAACTGATAACTTCTATGAGAGCAGGAGCAAAGCAAGTCTCTCATACACAGATGAAATGTGTTCAAGGACACAGTTCAGTTCAGGTCAGGTTAAAACTTACACATCAGAAGGAAGCAGAATACTCTTTAAACAGCAGGAGAAAAAAATTTTGTTCCTACACTTGTAAATTAGTATTTTCACATTGTGATACAACTTTTATTCAAGTAAATGCTGCACACCTGCCCACTGGACACATTTGCTCTTCCAGTGTGACATACCCACAGACTGTAAAAATAATGGACATACCCACCATAACATCACCCATTGGTTGGTAGACTGCTGTTTTGAAGCCTTGAGTTCGACATTTCAGCCGTGACCATCTTGGTTTTTGCAACCAGAAGTGACCATATTTGGACACAATGGGTGGATCTGACTCATAGGGTCTTTTCACACCTGCCTTGTTTGGTTCGGTTCAATCAAACTCATGTTCATTTGCCTCTTAAGTGCGGCTCCTTTGGGCAGGTGTGAACACAGCAATCGCACTTTGGTGTGCATTAAAACAACCAGACCGAGACCTTCTTGAAGAGGTGGTCTCAGTCCAGTTACAAAGGAACTCTGGTGCAGTTTGTTTGTGGTGAGAACTTGTTCTGACCTTGATCCGAACCAACTGCAGTCACATGACACATTGTTTGGGTTAAACATGAGCATGTTACAGTCCTGGAGGATTATTAATGTGCACCTCCTCCTGTACTGCCTTAATATGCACATTCAGCACATCCAATGCATCAAAACATTGTTTTCTAGTTGGAGCCGCGCCTCGTTTTCAAACTGTATGGTTTGACTAAAATGAAGGATGCAAGCAATATAGTCCACGATGAGCAGTTTCACCATTTAGATGCAAAACACCAGATCTGATCTGGCCTCATAGAGTCATGCTTCTTAGATACTGCAAATTATAATTGTCTGTTTTTTGGCAAATATTTGACACATAGCTCCATTACCAGTGCTGGTTTTGGCATTTAAGGTGGGGGAATCCTGTCTGCATGACAATGCGGGGGCCAGCGCTGCCCCCAAGCTGAGCAATGGCTGTCAGTTTGTCAGCACTGAGCTCTGGACGTCTACTCCCTGTGGGCGATGGTCCTCACTGACTGTCCCTCCCCCTCTGCATCTCTGGGCTCCTCTCGGTGTATCTCTTTCTCTATTTCACCCTCAGTCTACGAATCTCTTTGTCTCTTTGACAGTCTGCTTGGTCTGCAAGTCGTCCTCTCATAATTGTCACACAGATGTTTACTGCAAAGTCCTAAGTGCTTCTCGTGTGTCCTCTGTATCAACACACACAGTATCACACAAAAATAGTGAGCTTTTGAGATGTCTTTTAAAAGGTTGTGTGCTCAGTCGTGTTCTTGTTCTAACCTGAAACAGCCTCATATCACTCTTTATCAGTTAGTAACTATATTGAATGCAGAGGCTTTGTGCCCCTTTATGCACCACTAATTCGGGCTGTTATGATCCAGTTAAAGGTGACAGAAAAAAGAAACATGGCAGGATGGGGGGTATGTTGAGATAGATGGAGAGTCGGCATGGCTCCTCTCAGCCATATGGTAAATCCATCTGCCCTTCTTCTGCCAAGGCAGAAAAAGTTATGCAGGACATTAGCTAAGTGTGTCCCGAACAAGCTGCTCATCACCTTATGCAGCTGAGCTGGTTTTAAAGTGCCTCATCGTGTTATGTAAATGGGGTTGTGAACAAGTGGGTTACACTTGTGAGCAATACAGTGCATCAAAATTAAAGTTCACAAGCCGAGGACGTGCTGTACCCGGGCGCTACGTGGCTGATAAATCTTGCACTTCTTGACTGTGTGAGCGTGAGTGTGCAGACAACTCGGGAGTGAGGATGTGTGATGCTGACTTGCATATGCGGAAAGCACCATATGTTTAGCCCTCTTGTTTTTTTGGACACCTCTCCAGCCCCACCTGCACCTCAGAGCCCCTACAGCTACTTCCCAACAGCTCTGTCTGTTCGCTCTCAGTGAGGACTGAGACAAAGCACAGTGCTGTGTTCAGTCGATGGTGCAGTGACCATGAGTTCAGTGTCACAGCACATTTTACTTAAAGACTTTAACAAAACAAGGACAAAGCAGTATTTTGATTATCTATTAATTGTTTATATCATTTATCAGGCTATGAGAGTAACAGCTTTTTCCCCAAATTTATACCTCATATTAATTCTAAGCAGGATTTGTGCATGTAGTGTGTTCACTTTGGAAAGACGATAATATTAAGTATACTTACATCTGATAGTTTGCATTATACATATGGCTGCTTTTTTTCTGGGGAAAGAAATAACTAATCACTCTTAATAAAGACACTTAGCTTTCTATTTGTGAAGTCTCACACATACTGTTTAGGATGAGTGTGCAGTATGGCTTAAAGTCTACGTCTCTAAGGCTGCACTAAGGCACAGCAGTGCTCGGTGCAAAATGCCAACATTAGCATGCTAATATGCTCACAATAGTGACATTGCTAAGATGCTGATGTTAAGATGGTATAATCACCACCAGGATGTTGCTATGTCGCGTTTACAACGATTAGCCTGATGCAGATTAGACCAATGCCTCGTGAATTCTGCGTGACCATGCAATTTTGTGCAGTCACCACAACTTTTCTGCAAATTTGACCAATCATCACAGTTTGCCATGAGTTTGCCAATCATAGCAGTGCCCCGCGGAACATCACCAAACTGTTTTGCCCAGTGTACAGCCTTGTTTTGAAACACAAACAACATTGATTGACAAATTCTTTTCTACTCCAGAAAAACACCTAAAAACATGGCAACATGCATTGCAATTTTTTTTCTATTTTTTTATTTTTTAGAAAAGCTGCTGTGAAATCAGAGAGAACTTGGGTTGGCAAACTCAATGTCATCCTTTAAAACACTCCTCAAAACACACTTTTACTTCCATACCACCAGTAAATCTGTTGTGTGTCTAGTTTCTATCCGTCTTTTATAAATCTCATTATTTTATTATTTATTATACTTTTTTTTATTTGGTCTTAGCCTATATTCAAAATGCTTTATTGCTGTTTTTATCTTTGTTAAAGAAGCTAAGTCTATTACTAGCTACTGAGGTATTTGACCAGGGTTGACGTGCCTGTTGCTGGACACGCTACACTAGCTTCGTTATCCAAATGCTAAATCAAGGTCCATGAAGCTTCTTGCGTTGCATCACTGTAACATTTATTCCACGTGTGCATGGCAAAGTCCATCTGTTACATCCACATTTATTGTTCAATACAAAACACACAAACAAAACTGTAGCGTTCCGCGCCATTGCGGTCAAAAACCATTTGCCCTTCTAGGCCAGACACCTGATGACCATAGTGAGGTCACATCTTAAATACCTGAACTCACCAGGTGACAGTACAGTGCCCCCCAATGTCCACACAGAGAATTACACAGTTAAACGCAAAACTTCCCAATAACATATTTGGCTCCTATAATCTTGATGGTGTTTACTACTTTATTTGTCCCATAAAGCCCTTAGTAACTGTGTTTTGAGAAGTGCTATGAAAATAATGTTTATTATTATTATTATTTATTTTATTTTATTATTTTATTTATTTTTTTTATTTATTTTTTTTTTAAATCCCCCCTAAAAGCCTGCAAAATCCTTGACGGCCTGTGTACCATGTTCACCATGTTCACCATCTTAGTTTAGCATTCTGTCATGCTAACATTGCTAATCAGCACTAAACAGAAAATACAGCTGAGGCTGACGGGCAGGTCATTAGTTTTGTATGTGTACTGGGTTACGTGATATCTTGACTTGATGTATATTAAGGGATCACAAACATTATTAGCATCCATCCTCTGGGCACCACAAAATTTAATTTAAATGTTGAGATGTCTGAGTCTGATTCCAGCTTCTAAAATGTGAAAATGTTTCTGTGTTTTAAATCATTTTAAGGCAAGGCAAGTTTATTTGTGTAGCACATTTCTCTACATAGAACATCAAAAACATTGAGACAAAGTGCAAAACAAACACATTACAAAAGGAGATTTAAATACAATTAATTACAGTCATTAAAGAACATTAGGATGGAAAATAAAAACAAACTAAAACAGAATAAGACAGGTATAAAATACAAGGATAAAAGTTACAGTGCGGTGTGAGAAATTAATAATTATTTGACTTAATAAAAGGCAGTAGTATATAGAAAAACCTTCAGCCTTAATCTAAAAGAACTGAGAGTTGCAGCAGACCTGCAGTTTTCTGGTAGCTTGTTCCAGATGGTGAATAAAAACTGAATAGTGCCTCTCCACTTTTAGTTTCATCCCAGTCGCCAGATGAAAATGTTGGCATTGTACATAAACCACAGATTTTATACATATCATATTAAAACTTTTAGTGTATGAGCTGACTTTGTCATCAGTGAGGTGGAGGGATGGATGGCGAGACACCTGCCAAGCTTCCGACCACTGTTCCAGATCAATAAGCAGTAAAACCAAATGTTTTTTTTACCAAGCCATTGTTGTTTGAAAGCCATTGTGCATTTCCAGCGGCTTTTTAGCCACCCACATAGTTGTTTTTTTGTTGTGTTTCCTGCCGGGATACTGCCACTAAAAGCAGTTGTATATTTTTACAGCCAATCACTTCATTTCCTGAGGGGATTGTGCCATCAAACCAGTGATTTGAAGCCAAAATATAACCATAATTGAGTGTTTTTTGTACTTAAACCTAAACATATTAACCACAGTGCATAATAATGTACAAATGTAACGTATCTGTATGATGGTAGCATTTATTCTGGTGATCGGCTTTTTAGTTTTGACTCTGCTGACACAAAGCAGACCTGTCCTAGATAAACTGAGAGGTCTGAATGGTTCATAATCAGAAATATTACACATGTATTTTGGCCTTAAACCATTTAGTGCTTTATAGGCCGACAGTAGATTTAATATCTCTTGATTTTAGGCTGTTAGCATCTCTGTTTTTGTGTATAATATTCCCAAACCTGGGAGGATAACTGAGGAGGAGGGGGTGGGGGAGTTCAAGGGTGAAGGACAGGGTGGGTTGATGGGGGTGGTGGCAGGTTGTAGGGTTTGGGTGGTGGGGGGTTTTCGCATTAGGTGCCAAGAGAAGGATTTTCTATATGAGCTCAAGCTGGGAGTGAAGCTCAGTGTGAGTTGGAGCTGATAGGATTTAAAAAAAAAAAAAAGGGGGTCTCCCTGTGGCCTGGAGCCAACTTCATGTTACTAAACCTGGACCAGTTCATTCACACGTGCAGACAGAGCGAAAATGAAAAGCGTGTTACCCCTCCCTGCTTTATATTCATGAGCCAGTAGTCTGTGTCTGAGGTGCCGTCTCCCCTGACAACCCAGGCTCCGCCCCCGTGTCTTTGTAGCACGACATATGAAAGCCATCTGTGTTTGGACCCTTAATCTCCAACACTACACACTCCCTGCCGAGTCTATACACTGCGTTTTTATTTCTGAACTGAGATGGAAGTGATGAACAAAGGAGACGCTGGTCAAGAAAATGTTTTATTACAGCAGTTAATTCAGTGGTAGCTGCTCCGTATATGTGCTACAAGCAATACAAAATCAGCGACACACATTTTAATTATGGTCTTAATAATCATCAGCAGCTAAACTCTCAGACAACATGAAAGTGTCGCATCAAAGAAGGAGTTGCTTCCAATTATAACTGCTGCAGTTTAGGCTGGTGGCTGTTAATTCAGACACTCGGTCCATGAGGACTACATCAAAGATAAGACAAAACACTGGTGCTCACTGTTCTCTGTTCTTAATTAGCTCTGCTTTCTCTGCGGAGCCTGTGATGTGATAACTTAAATATTTACCCAAAGAGCCGATCATAGTTCAGGGCTAATGTGAATGAGTTTATTTTCTCAGAGCTGCTTTTAAAGTGCTGTGTTTTGTTGATGGTGCAGTGACCATGAGTTTAGTTGTTCTGCATATTTCAGCCATAAAGGGCAAAATAAAATCCTGCTCCAAAGCCAAACAAAGGCGAAGCAATGTTGTTGCTAAATTGCTCTATTAGAGTGCAGAAATTCCAGACTCTTGACTTTATCGCTGAATCATTATGACTGATTGGAATTTATCTTAGTGAGATAAACAAAGACAGAGAGAGACAAAAATTGTAAACCAACTCACTCATACAGCACATTATACATTAAACAACTCACCAACATCACAACTTCAGTATCTGACCAAATGTCTCCCCCTCTGTTTGTCAGTTATGATGCTGTGTAATGGCCAGAAAAGTGTTTTATGCAGAACATTGTGATGTCACATTGTGATGACCTTTGACCTTTTGGGAAAAATATGGCATCTCTTAATGGTTTTATCCTAAAAGACTTTTGGTGAAATTTTGACATAATTAGCATGCATGAATTCTTGAGTTTTAGCCAAGAAAATGCTTTGAAAGGTCACAGTGACCTTGACCTTTGACCAACAAATTCTAATCAGTTCATCCTTGAGTCCAAGTGGATGTTTGTGCCAAATGTGAAGAAGTTCCCTCAAGGTGTTCTTGAGATATCGTGTTCATGAGAATGAGACAGAAATGGCCACAGTGACCTTGGCATTTGACCTCTAAAATCTAATTAGTTCATTGCTGGGTGCAAGTGGATGTTTGTGCCAAATTTGAGGAAATTCCCTGAAGGGTTTCTTGAGAACTCACTTTTACAAGAATAAAACAGATGCAAGGTCACAGTGACCCTGACCTTTGACCACTAAAATCTAATAAGTTCATCGTTGAGTCCAACTGGACAGTCATGCCAAATTTGAAAAAAATCCCTCAAGGCATTCTTGAGATATCACGTTCACAAGAAAGGGACATACAGACGGACGGACAATTCGAAAACATGATGTCTCCGGCCACGGCTGTCGCAGGCACAGAGGCATAAAAACAGATAAGTTAAATCCCTACCCACAATATAATCATAAAAGCATGAAAAATAAAATCCAACATCTAAGAGCACCACAGATAAAACACTAGCACCTGAAGGGAAATTAGCAGCAATATTAAAAGATCCTAGGTGTCATTTACTCTGGGGATGCTGGGGACATGTCCCCACCACATTTTGAAATGGCCAATTTTGTCCCGATCACTTTTTAAGAACATCATTTGTTAAAAAAAAAAGTTCTGAAAAAAACAAACAAAAAAAACACCAGGAAATGTTGACAAAGGCTTTGTACCAAACTGAACTGTACCGTACTGCTTGGTGGAAACGGGGCTTACATTATGTCACCTGCCACCTTATTTTGTGTTTTACTTTACATAAATAAAGACATTTCCACCATTAATTGGTGCATAAAAATTCACCAGAGTGCAGGAAATGTAGCTTTTCACCCTTAAAGGTTAAACGTTTGCCTGAGCTGTCCTCTTATTGAATTTCATTGGTGTTGATGATCTTTGGTGGGTGATCCTGACAGCTACTGCTAAAGTCCACTTCTAATTCCCTGGATTTGGAAACATTTAACTCCAAGTTGTTCATGTTACACCAGCAACCTGGGATAAACCTCACTCCTGTACACACTTTCATTGTTGTTATTGGAAATTAAACCTAATGATGTCGTGTCAACAGCGAATTTGAGCATGTAATTGTAACCAATTACATTTTACAAGTCGTCTACCAATTACACTATGCAGTTCCAGTTTATCCAACATAGTGTTTGGGACTTTCTCTGTTTCATATCATTGTAAATTTAATATGTTTGAATTTTGGATGGCTGATGGGACAAACAAACTCAGCAATGGGCTCTGGGCAATGTTGTTATTTTGCAATTTTAATATATGTATGAACCTCAGACCACCTGGAGAGCAGTATTTATAAGTAGATATCCTGAAGTTGAATTGTGAGGGACATTTTCTGGCATTACAGAGTAAACAATCAATTGATTTATCCAACAATTGAAACATGTTGTACGATATTACACAACCATATGAATCTTGTTTTAACTTTGACTGTTTGTCGTCTCAGGGCGTAATCCATGATGCAGATGTAAAACAAAGCCGTGGCATCACTGGTGCAAACTAGCATGTGAAAAACTTTGGTATCCCACAGCGCATCAAGTCATTGTGAAGGAATTACAAAAGGAAGTACATTTGACAGTGATACATTTCTGGGAAACCAGAAACACTCACACCATTGATCTTCTCAAACAATTTATCAAACTGTAAATGTGGAGACGACCAGCTGAAACCCATCAGGAGCAGATGTGAGCCGACTCTGTGTTCCACTTTGTAATTTCTGTTCTTTGTCTTTTGCCGGATAAATGAGAACGAACAAATTATTCGCATGGATTCTCTCAGTATAAACAAGACTGATTGTTATTGTTACCGCAGCACATAAACACGCACACGCATACAGTGTGATTTATGTTTTATTAAAAACAAAAAACAGATGACAGTGTAGAAAAACATTTGACCTCAACATTGTAGAACGACATGATGAAGACTCAAAGAAATGTTGATCAGTGCTCATTAAACAAAGCATACAAAAGGCAGGATTTAAACTGTACGTTAAAGTTGGCTTAATCACAGTTACTACCACCACTGAACAGCGTCACACTTCAGCTAAGTTGGCAAAACAATCAGCGGACATGTTGAGTGCAGATGGACAGCACTCTTATTCCTGTTAGTGTTCTAACATTACAGCTCATACTTAATATTTAATTCCACATCTGTACGTTAAATTCAACAGCTAACAAAGTTCTTAGCGCCACTGTCATGACAATAACACTTCAAAAAAGTACATGACAGTAAAGGATTAAGTAATATGTTAAGAAATACTCGAGGCTATGACAAAGTCAGTGAACAAAGGCAAAGTAAACTGGCACAGTATTCACATAATTAGTGCATTAAAAACTTCAAGATGCTCTTCACAGGGCAATGCGACGTTATTAACGATTCATCTTGCACAAAAATATTAACAGGTGAGTCAGTTAGTTTGTGTCCATTCAGAAGCACAGAAGATAAAGTTGAATGCAGTCAGTTTTAAGTTCAGTAGTGACGACATAAGACTTTCATAGTGTAGGCTTTACAAAGGCAAAAGTGACAAGTGATTTGCAGGGTTCCTACAGCTTAAGGCCTTTTAAGACTTTTTTATGCTAGCCAGAATTAAATCTAAGACCAATGGTACAATAACCAAAACTGAAGTAAAAAAAAAAAAGATCCAACATCAATTACTTAGAGTAAGGGGCAATTTTGCTTAAGTATTATTGTAACATGAAACATGGCTCTTTTGTCTTGTGGCAGAGACGAGGGGAGAACTGGGAACTGGGAAATACCTGGTGTTTGTCAGCAGGTTTTCTTGGTGATTTTGAGTTTCTCACTCAGCAGGTGGGATTTCACTGCTGAGTGAGAAAAACTTTTTGCATAAAATACACAGAGCCTCATGTACAATGCCTTGCTCCAGTTTCAGCTATGCTTCAAAATCTTGGTTAAATAGCTAATTATTGCTGAATTTGCACGTCCCCATGTCGTCCAGGGAACGGTGACAGCTAGCTAGCAGACAGTGGAGCCTCTGCTCTGAGCATCCCGACAATGCTGTTGTTAATGCGAAAGATATTGGCAATTATTTTGAGATTTTACAAAGTAACATCACAAAAAACCCAAATAATAAATTCCTTCTATGTCTGAGCTTTTTTAAGACTTCTGAAAGATTGATTTAAGACATTTTAAAACCAATTAAGGCCTTATGTTAAGATAAATTAATTAAATGCATTTTTAAGACTTACTAAGGATCTGCAGGAACCCTGCATTTGAATATGAATATAACCTGTCCAACATAAACAAATGTAACAGAAAAAGAAAGAAGAATTTAGCTGACTCTTGCTTTTGGCAGCCATCATCAGGGCTTCTTTAATCTTAAGTCAAGAATTTATATTTAGTCACATGACAATGCTAGGAACTATTTGCTTGTAGCTCGTAAGTTGGTCCACTGGACACTTGAGCACATCAGGAGCTATTGTTGGGTGGCTGTGGCTCACTTTTCAGATCAGCAGTTTGATCCCTGGCTCCTCCTATCCGTATGTCGAAGTATCCTTGAGCAAGATACTGAACCCTGAATTGCTCCCAATGGCTGTTCCATCGGTGTGCGAGTGTGTTAAAAACTGAGTAGCAGGTGGCACCTTCTATGGTAGCTTCAGCCACTAGTGTATGAATGTGTTTGTGAATATGACTCGTAGTGTCACATAAGACTAGTTGGAAGACTAGAAAGGCCCTATACAAGTGCAAGTCCATTTACCATTTGTTTAGTGGTCCTTCTCTGTTGGTAAAACAGTAATAAAAGGTTAGTTAGTTGTGGTGTCTTTCAGTGTTTTTGGCTGAAAATTATTTATTTTCTTCCCTTTCTACAATACTGAGCTAAATACAGTGTTGTTTGCACCAGTGATTTAGTGATTTTCATTTTTAAGAAAACCTCATCCTTCATACAGTAACCCCAGGGTTCTTTTGATTGGGATTCACTTTCAATTATCAGCAATTTACAGACCTGAACTGACTGACTAAATCACTCTTGGGGCTGTAAATAGCTCTTAATGTTATTCATTTTTATCTATCATATTATATTAGTTTAATCAGTGGTGAACTTTAAGGAGGTTCAATGTGCTGCTTACTGTCACTGTGTCAGCACGGGAATGTCGATCTCTATGGCAGACATCCGTGAGCGGGAGGAGTAGCGGTGGCCTGTGTAGCTGGATGCGTAGCCCTGAGATGGAGCGTAGCTCTGCGACGGTGCGTAACTCTGAGAGGGTGCGTAGCTGTAGGCCTGAGCTCCTCCCACCTCTGAACCATACCCATCAGGAGCGGAAACCTGAGACATGTACACCTGTGGGGCTGCAGGGGCAACCACACTTTGCGCGTAGCCTTGGGAGGTCATATAATGCTGGGGGTCGATCACTGTGGGTGGAAAGGTCTGTGGTGGGAAGGGCTGAGGACCGTAAACTGGGGAAGGAGGATATCCGTTGGCAGTGAGAGGCTGGGCAGACAGAGAGGTAGTCATGGAGGGCAGCGGCAACCAGAAGGGCGAAGGCAACTTTTTACACATGCAGTACCACATGAACATCAGCAGGGCGGCCAGCATCAGTCCTCCAGAGCAGCCTATAGCTACATACACAGCAAAACCATCTGAGAAGATTTTGTCGTATTTGATGTTCATTTCCTTGGTGCGGAACAGGAACCACACTGAGGGTGCGATGGCGATAGCTCCACCCAGGAACAGGAACATCCCGGCCACCAGGTGACAGCCTGCATTGTTGACCAAAAATCTGATAGTTTTAATGTCCGGTTCGGGCTTGTCTGAGCAGCAGCAGGTCTTACACATTCCTGCCATGCACAGCAGCAAGGCGATAGAGCCGAACAGCAGGCCTGTAGGCAGACAGAACTGCAGGAGCCGCAGATCCAGCTGGTCTACTTTTGAGTACCACTGAAAACACGAGAAGAAATGATTACTGTGAGGACAATTTAGGACAGAAAGAAAAAAAAAACAAAGCAGAGGAGAGCATTTTGCAAAGTAATACCTCTGAATCATAGTAGTAACATCCTGAATAGCCATCCTGTTTCACACATTTAGCCCACAGCCCGTCATACACGCTGATATTCTTGGCATTACGATTGAAGGTGATGAGTCTTGTTATACGCCACTGTGGGATTAACGTTGCCACAGCGATCCCTCCCACAGACACAAAGGCAATGATGAAGGCAAATGCGTTGGTGGCATGGATGTCCCGGCACGACATGGTGGTGCTGGCAGGAACTGAGGCCAAGAAGAAAGTTCCTGTTTGAAATCAGAAGTCAGACAGAGAGAAGTGGCTGGTCAATGCAGTGGAGAG
The DNA here is from genome assembly GCF_006386435.1 of Epinephelus moara. Taxonomy (NCBI): domain Eukaryota; kingdom Metazoa; phylum Chordata; class Actinopteri; order Perciformes; family Serranidae; genus Epinephelus; species Epinephelus moara. The sequence goes on along the minus strand of NC_065511.1, from coordinate 33,405,470 downwards.
CCCTGGGGTCATAACGTGACTACAGTAAATAGTTTTCCTGTACACAGAACTCCTAATCACATAAAAAAAGCATGGTTATACAAGCATCTCCAAATGTCCCCATTACTACTGAAGTAAGCTAACTGTGCCACAGTCTGACCTAACTATGGGCAACCCCCCTGTATTCCTATTCACCACAGTGTAGTTGACCCAGTATCTACCGTCCTCGAGAAACAATGCTCTCGTTTCATTTGCAAACAAAGTGGGAACGACTTGGGTGCTGGGGTTGCAGGGCAGGATTGTCTATACTGCAGTGCATTACATAGACTGTACAGCTAAACAAAGAGCAATTGAATTAGATGCTTGAGGTTTCTTTATGTGACAGCATGCACTGACTGGCTGTGTGAAAACTTCATCTTTAGAAACTTCTATGTGCCTTTATATCATCACATCTAGATATGTGCATTTTGTTGTACTTGGACTAAAGCCCAACAACTATCTATCAGCTTTGCACAAACTCAAAGAGACAAGATCATAGCAGCTATAGCTTCCCTTGACTTGTTAGTTCACTAGAGTTGATTTAAGATGTACTGATTATGTTTTAAGCACTTCATGGGCTGGCTACTTGCTCTTTTAATGAATTGCTGGTCCCATTCAAACTATAGTGAAGGCCCAGGCTGTTTATAAAATACACCCTGGTGTAAAACTAAAGGTGAGCAGGCTTTTGCAAGTAAGACTTTTCCAATCTGGAGCTCCCTGTCTGACGATCTGAGTCTGTAACATCTTTTAACTCAGTGGTTCACAACTGGTCCTGCCACAGCGTCCAGATTTCTCCTCAGTCACTGGTTCGAGGTCCACACAGTTAGATATAAACAGCGTCTTACTTGCATTTGGTTAGTTTGATGTCTCTGTCAGGTAGCTGTCCATTAGTCACTAACTCTACAGCAACAAACAGCACTTCAAACCAAAAACTCTGTGTCAGAAATGAACTGTACTTCAAATTTCAGTATGTTTTTTACAAACTTGACACGTTCTTGAGCCTCTTGCGGTCCATACATAATGGACCCACGACCCACTTTTGGACCACGACCACTAATTGGGAACCACAGTGTTAAATGATTATCACAGTAATTTAAAAAGCCTCTTTTTGATGCTTGCCCCAACTTGTATGTGTCCAGTTTTCACGTCTTATCTTTTTCATTGGTTTATTTCACTTCTCACTCACATTATTATTCAATTCTGTTTTATTTTTTTTGTTATTCTAAGTTGTCTAATGTTATTTAATTGCAGTCCCAGGATGTTTTCATCTTAATTCACACACGTAATATACCTTGTTACTTATTACCTTTTTTAAATGCAGTCATAATGGTGAGAATAAGTGACTAAACTACATTAGTAGAGTTCAATCATGACTGCATACTGTCTGATGACACACTGACTGAGACCATGACAGTATAATTATACAAACACCTGATATTGCAGTGTACTGAAAAACAATCTTGCTGTTGACTTCACACCTTAACCGAGTAATAACAGCTATTTCAGAAGCTGTTATTACATTCAGCAGCTTGCTAGATGACGCCTGTCTGAGTAGTTTCACCAGTTAGCTTAGCCAACTTGGAGTTACATTAGGCTAGCTCTTTTAGCTAACTGGAAACACATATAACCTTATTAACAGCTGCGTGTGTCGATACTTGTCTTGTTCGCTAAAATCTACCGTCAACATGTGAAATAATGAAAGCGAAATGTGTACGAGTGGGCTGACTAATTAGTATTTAACGCTAACGTTGGTTCGTTAAATTAGCCAACTAGCTAGCTAGCAGCTAACAAGTTAGCATTACAACAACCTGTTGCGTCCAGACTTCCTCGCTGTGAAGCTCAAACACGTCAACTACATTAAAAACAGACCATAATACCTTGTATTTACAGCAGACTGATCGTGTTTAGATCGAAGGCGGTGTCATTTCAGCTCTCCTTTACACACTTGATCCACACCACAGCAGAGCCGTTTGACTGGAGTACAGTAAACAGGATGTGGCCTCACAATGAAGTGGGATGGTCTGCCCTCAGTGTTGTCTCACAGGTGCTTAACGTATGCCTGCAGGCTGTGCATTAAAATCACAGGGTTGTTAAAATTAGATCAAATTAGGGACTGTTTGTTACTTGCAGGGGGGAAGGAGGTGGTGCAAAAATGGAGGCATGTCAAATCATTTTTAAGCACTGGAGAGGGACTTTTTTTTAAATTTTGGCTTCAGGGATGGGCATACAAATTTAAATGACTCTATTTTGTATTTATTTTAACGTCAATTAAAAAAAAAGAAAAAGAAAAAGAAAAATATAAAAGAAGTTATGGTCATGATTACAATGAAAGTGTTAGACAAGCCAGACTTCTGGTGTCAGTTCTACTGAAGTCACACTTTAGCCCATGATATCTTTTTTTGTGTCAACCTTTACTGAAAAATCTTTCCACCGGATTAAAAAACATACAGTACGTGATGCTTACTGACTTTTTTTTAAAAATCTGTTTATGCACATTCTTGTTATTGGTCTCCAAACAGATGATGGCTCTGTCCAGCAGCTGCATCTCAGCCTTGAGTTAAAGTGTGATTTGCAGTGTCTGCCCCATTGCCTCAAACTAGAACTGACACCAAAGTCTGGCTCCTTGAACGCTGTCACTGTCGTCATGACTGGTCCAAGCGTGCTTTAAAAAGAAACTTGAAAAGCATGGTTTGGAAGGCGTGTTTTCTTTAAAAACTGCCAAAATTACGCCTTTCATCATGGCCAAAAACTGTAAAAACAGAACATTTTGATAGATTTTCACATTTCTAATGCTCCTTGGACACATCATGTGTGAGAAACACTTCTGTCAAAAAAAACAAGACCAAGTCTGAATTTAGAATAGTGATATTTCATCAGAATCACTTTTATTCTGTCTCTCATTTAAAATTCAGCATGCACGACAAGAGTGAAACTCCAAGGATTTTGTCTTCAACCTTTGACTTTAACCTTCAAACACTAAAGGGTACATTTAAAAAAAAAAGTAATGATTATTTTATGGTGGAGGGAGGGTTTCCATCAGTCACTCTGGGAGGCTCAAGGAAAAATATTTGTAGCTTCGAGAGGGTAAAAAAAAAAATCCAAAAACACCCCAGCCACCCCTCTCCTCTGATAAATAAAGAACAGCCCCTTAAAAATAGATAAAACAATCAGGCAGGCAAAAATAGCACAAGAGTGTATGTAAAAAAATTCAACTGTCCAAAAATAGATTCAAAACATTAAGATAGATCCTTAAACTGTAAATTGCAAAACATATAAGTTGGTCTGCTATTGACAGACAGGTACAGTAGTGGAAAAGTATTTTTTAAGGTTGCAGAGGTCAACTATATTCTGTCCAAATCCTCTTTAATGTTTGGTTTTCATAGCAACCACATGATCGTATGTGTTCCTGTGGTTTCTGTCCAATTAGCCTGTCTGCTTTCCTGAGTTTGACACATGCAAATATAGCTTTGTGAGCATGGGTGCTACAAAATTGACAGTTCACCTAATCAGCATACAGGTCAGCAATATTAGACAGAATGAAATAAGCAGCATCAATTTATAGTTAAGTTTAGGCAATCTGATTACAGCAGCTTGACGCCTGTCTGCGTATTATCTTTGATTCCAATTTATCTTTCAACTATCATATCAGTAATGTAGTTCAGTCCTGTTTTAATGATCGTCAAGTGGTTTCAAAAATCAGAACATTTTTTATTATTATCTGATTTGGAGAAAGTTATTCATGCCTTTCTTTCCTCTAGAACTGAACACTGCAATTCACTCTTTACTTGCCTGAACAATAGAGCACACTTAACCCCTCAGACTGTACAAAACACTGCAGGGAGACTGTTAACTGGATCAAACAAAAGACATCACATTACCGCCATTTTAGTGACCCCACACTGGCTCCCTTCTGACGTCAGGATTGATTTTAAGGTTCTGCTCATTACTTTTAAAGCACTACACGGCATAGCTCACATATGTGACCTTTTATGCCCCTGTCTACCTGCATGTAATCTCACATTGTTCGACAAAAATCTACTGACAGTCCCTCGATTTAGACGTATAACTAAAGGAGATTGTGCTTTTGCTGTCAGGGCCTCAAAACTCTGGAACAGTCTCCCTGATGAAACTCATCTTGCAACCTCACCGACACATGCTTTTCTGTAACTTTCCTTGATATGGTTTGTGATTGTTGTATTATTTTGCGTAATTTGTGAAGATCTTGGTAAAACTTTTTTGAAAGGTGCTGTATAAATAAAGTTGTTGAAGTTATTACGATGAACTTCTGAACTCTGCGTTTTGTGTCTTGCAGGGAGATGTCGGCATTCACATGATATATAAATCTGCAGGGCACGAGGGGTTAAATGATCTCCTCGATGGTAAGATGATGACTGAAGACATGAGGAGGAATTTAATGTTTGATTAACATTCATAAAAAGTAGTAAAACATCATATATTGAATGTTTCTGTTTCCTAGGTGATCTTCCAGAGCCACCGTTTCCCAGCCCTCCATTTCCCGGGTCCAAAGTTGTTCACAGGAGAAAAAAGAGACAGGTATGACTCCTCTGTTTTTTGGAAAATCATCATCCTTCACAGAGCGACGCTAATGGACTCATGTTGGCTTCACTTTATGATGTGCACACGCTTGTCTGTGTGACGGTGAGACAGAGGGATAATTATGCACTGGATGCTTTTTGTCCAAGCCCGATGATTTCGGTGTTTCTCCGCCCGTATGTTTTATGTAAATTCACAGAGCTAAAGAGAGAACACTGTTTCCTCACTCTCCTCCCACACAGCAGCTCTCCACCCCTCTTTCTCCTCTTCTTATTCTTTTTCATGAAATATTTACCTTGTGAGTAGAGGCTGCGTTCTCGTCTTTTCTCAGACACAGTCAGATGTCTGCAGCTGTCGGTCCCTCAGCCCTCAGAGCTGCTCTCATCTTTATTTGGAAAACAGACAAACCTGGTCGAGCTTTGCAAAGTTCACCCTTATTGATTTGTCGTCTTTTCTTTTCTCGGTGACGCATGAGACATGAGTTGATCTTTGTGTTTGCTGTGTGTGCTTTTCTGAAATTGTCCTTGATGTTGAAAAATTTTAGGTTTAAGGAAAGCTGAAAAAAGGTGTCTAACTGTCTGTCACAAATTGTGTTCTTTCTTCTCAGGCTCCACGTGCGTCACACAGTGTAGAGGATGAGACCAAATACATTGAGTTGATGGTGATCAATGACCATTTAATGGTAGGTATACATGATATGATACTGTAAAATGATTAATTACATAACTCCAAATACTACCTAAACAGTTTTGATCCAAAATCCACTTGGCTGAAATGTTTTAGGCACAATAAATGTGATATTTGGAGCAAATAAAGTGTGCAGACGCTGGCTCCTTTTACACATTTACAGGGCTTACAATGAATCTGTTCCAGATTATGAATCCCACGTTTATGTGTTTCCTCTCCATCCCTCTGTTTCCCTCTCTCCCTCTCTTCAGTACAAGAAGCATCGGCTTTCCGTGGGGCACACGAATAACTATGCTAAGTCAGTGGTCAATATGGCTGACATGGTAAGAATTGTATTGATCCTCTTCTTGGAAAGCTTGCCACAAGCACTCCCAGGTATTGGAGCTGAGCGAACATTGCACTGATTTTTTCATTTAACCAACCTCACTCTCTACATTTAAAACCTCTCCTGCTGGCCCATAATGTGCTGCGTGCGGCCATTAACCAGCCAGTCATGAGTTTTTCAAAGGACTGAAGCAGCAGTGGCATCCCAACAGTACTGAGGCAGACATTTCAATGTTTCATTATTTGTAGCCACGTCTGTTTGCTGTGCTACTGAAATCTGACCCGCCACGGGGTCATGTCTGTCATCTGATAGGCTGGCGAAGCCGGGGAAAGGTCATGCTTTTTGTCGTGTCCTTGAAGAGGATCGTATGAAGCAGACTCTATTTGGGACTTACACATTGATTTCCATGTGCGACTATAGTTGCCCTGTTTTCCCCCAGTGTACGCCACAGCACCACAGCACTGAGGCCACATTCACAGCACAGGGTGTCTGCAGGTCCTAAAAAAGCATAAGATATTAGGCATTAAAAGTAATTTAATAGTCCTAATTTTGAATTTGTGGTGTCTTCATTTCCACAAACCTTATATCTAATTTCATTTATCAATCTTTTTATTTCTTTTTGTCAAAAAGATATATGGTATATGATATTCATACCTACATTTTCATTTGTTTATAATCACCTGAAAGTCCGATTCTTTGTGTTTTCGTTACCTTACAGTAAGATGTTTATATCTACAAACGGAGCGGGTCCTCTTCCACAGAGTCTGCGATGTTGTTTCTACAGTAGCCCAAAAGGGACAAACCAAACACTGGCTCTAGAAAAGGCCATTCACATTTGTATCTAGACTACTGTAGTTCTCCTACATGCTTGGCACACAGGAAGTTTCAGTTCTACAACCTCACCATTAGATGGCACTAAGTCCTAAACACTAAATCTTTAAATTTGGTTAAAAATTACCTTGAAAAGTGTCGGAGCGCAGTAGACACCCTGACAGTGGCATTAGACATGATAGATATTCCAGCAATTACTTATAAGTACAGTGCGCATACAGAAAATTAACATTTTATAGGTTGTAGTTAGTGAAATGTGTCCTTGTTTGGCAAGAGTTCTCACAGTTACAGTCCCTTTCCCACACTGTTGTCCAACAACTGCAGAGTATCCCGTGCAGGAAACTTCCGTCCCCATGGATACTAATAGACACAGTGCTCATTCCCAAAATTTGATGTGTGTGAAAAAAAGTCCGATTTCCAGCTTTTTCAACCACATCGCACGGATCTAATCTGCTCAGTTGTCATCTCATAAAATAAGCCTTGAGATTTTTGTCAGACTACTATTTCAAAAATCAAAAATGAATTTCAAAATACATCTAGCTTGGGAGAAAAGTAATGTTGTTGTAATAATGTTTCTCTATGTGATATCAAACCCACTGTGAGGAGATAGTGTTAGAATCATGTCGCTATAAATTTCAAATTTTAATTCAGTTTATTTCCAACTGGGATTTTTACACACAAGGAATTTGCTTTGGTGTATTGGTGCAAAACATAAACATAGCAAAAGAAAATGAAATTGCAGAACATACATATAAGAGAGAATGAAGTTATAATTAGAATATGTACAGTAAAATAATATATACAGACATTTCTATTTATATGTGTCACTGAAATAATGTATATGTAAGATGTTTTCTCCATCACTCACACTGGGATATTTCCAGCTCCAGTTTGGGCCTCTAATATATTACCTTTACTTTTAAGTCACAGAGCTAAGCATCTGATTTTCTGAAAAATGAATATCTGGCAGTATTTGGAAAAACCCAGTAAACTGTTTAACAACCGTTACTGCTGCTCTGGAGCTATTTCCAGAATCCAAAAAGATTTTCAACCTGTTTTCTAAGTTGTGACTATATTTCCAAATCTGTGTAGCTTAGAGTGACATATATCATTGCTCTCTCTGTAAAATATAACATTTCGGAAAGAAGAATCAATATGTAACGGATAACAAACGTTACACATTTGGTTCTCATTGTACAGATTGAGTGAGGACGTGTCATTTCTAGTAACCGTATTTGTTAAGTTAAAGAAACAGAGGATGTTAGAAGCCTCTGGAAATACCTTTAGAATTAACCCACCTTTAGTAATAGGTGTTAAAGGTACAGTGTGTACTATCAGGGGCATTTATTGGAATCTAGCAGTGAGGATTACACATTTCCCAGCTGACGTTAAGAAAATCTGTGTTTTTCTGACGCTGCTTGTCACAGAGGGGCTGCTAACTACAATAGCTGATGCGTAAACACTGATGGCCCTATCTACAGCTAGTGTTTAGTTTGTCCTTTCTGGGCTGCTGTAGAAACGTTGCAGTGCAGCATGGCAATCTCCATTACCAAGGACCCGCTCCCTATACAGATATAAACGACTCATTCTAAGGTAACAAAAACACAACAGTTCCCATTTTCAGGTGATTATACACTAAAGAAAACATACCTATTATATAATATATCATTTCTGTCAATATATCCCCGTAAATCCTACACACTGGACCTTTAAGTGACCTTTTGGGTGTTTCAAAGACCATCGGTTATTAATTTTTCTAAGAACTGTGTGCTTTGTGATTCAGATGTATGGAGACACAAACCAGAGTGGCCTTAATGTGCACAAACTGAGGTGGAGCGGACAAAAGTGTTCAGGGCCAGATATGGATTGAACCACGCATACATCACTGACCACTTCCTCTCTGCTGTCAGCTCTGTCTTGAGACTATTGGCATTCAGCTTAAACAAAGAGGCTTAGCTCTCGTCCTCTCCTCCAGTGTTTGTGCGGCCAGGTACCCCAGCAGATTTCCATCTTATGAAAGCAAACATTATTATTTGCCAGTTTGCTCCCTGTGTGTCCTTCAGACTGTCACCCTCACTGACTCCGTGTAGCCGTCTGTAATGTGCTGCTGTCTGGTGTACGATTCACACTGATCACTCTGACCGCTGCTGTTTAAACAGACAGCTGGAGATGTTGATGAAAATGAAGCACGCCTGTCAGTTTTAATATCAATCAGGCCATGTCATTATGTTTCTTTTTGAGTTTATGACTTTCACAACTTTACTGATTTTAAATCTACTTTTAATTCCCCAGATTTTCAAGGAACAGCTCAATACCCGGATTGTGCTGGTCGCCATGGAAACGTGGTCAGCCGACAACAAGTTCAACATCGACGACGACCCCATGGTGACGCTGAGGGAGTTCATGAAGTACAGGAAAGACTTCATCAAGGAGAAATGCGACTCCGTTCACCTCTTCTCGTAAGTCAGAACATTTAAAAGGATTTTATTGTGCACTCGTCGTCTTTTTTATTTAACACATAACTTTTTTTCCCTTTCAGAGGGAATCGTTTCCACAGCAGCTGGGGAGGAGCGTCCTATATGGGAGGAGTTTGCTCCTTGACTAAAGGAGGGGGAGTCAATGAGGTGAGTCTCAAAACACAAATTACAGGGTCCCAAAAACTCAAAAATAGTTCAGTTCACTTTTCATTGGACAGAGGATTTAGACAACAGGGAGTACAGTCATGTTGCTAGTGAATCTTCATCTCTACACTGAACACCACCAGCTATTATATGAGGCATATTGACATTTTCTACAAGTTACTATTGTGCATTTATTCCTGTTATGTAGGCCCTACTGCAGTTTCAGTTTTACAGCCATTTGGGCACAGGGTTCCTACACAGGAAGGACAAGTATGGAGTTTAGTTTTGGTTATTTCCAGGTCTGGATAAGTTTGGAAAAAGGAAAAGAGAGTATGAAAAAAATACTGTGTTTCCAAACTAATTGTCCATGTTCTGTTTTCTAAAATACAAAATTTCTCAAGGCCGCAAGTGCCTTATTACAGAACCAAATCTGGGCATCCGTGACCAGATTAGTTCGGATGAAAATGCTGCAGTATCTTTAATTTGCATCAATACATAGCATCACAAATAACCAAATATTAAACTTGTCTGAACATGTATGAGTCAGGCAGTGATGTCCTTATCAGAAGGTAACCTTTATGGCTCTGTTCATCTTGTTTCCATGGACACAGTGAAAAAACAAGGCTGCACAGATGCTGGGAAAATAAAATCACTGAACTTTTTTTTCCTTCCCTTTTTTCAACAGATTTTTGGTTCTTATTCATAGGACACTAAAAAACATGCAGGGAATAATGATGTAATAGTATTTATTCAATCTGTGAAAGGAAAATATTACAAGTATAAGTAGCACTGGTTAGTTTACTTCCTCTTTGGGCGGAGACGTCTGACAGTGGGACGTCGTCAAAGTTTCTGTGCAGGAGTGTGGTGACAGTGGGACGTCGTCAAAGTTTCTGTGCAGGAGTGTGGACTGAATGACCACAATGTGTAAATGCAAGTTTTCTGAGGGCTGGCAGTTTGTTCTCTGTTAAATATGGTCTGAAAAGCCTATAGAGAGGTCTGGAAGTTTGAAATGGAAAATCAGTGGGAGGGTAGTTTTATTCATAAAGCATGTTTTTGGGCAATATATCGACATTATATCGATATTGTCATATGAGACTAGATACTGTGTTACATTTCAGATATGGTAATATCATAAGTGTTGTCTTTTCCTGGTTTTAAAGGCTGCATTACAGTAAAGTGATGTAATTTTCTGAACTTTCCAGGCTGTTACAGCTGTTTTATTGTTTGCCTTTACCCACTTAGGGCCGTTTCATAGTCAACACATGCAACGCGAGCAAGCGATGCAAGCAACACACTTCCTTTCATAGTTAATCCATTGAACGCAAGCGACGCAGGCGACACTTATAATGCAATACATCACTCGTACAATAGGGGGTAGCAGAGTCACCGGTACGTTCCAGCTAGCTAGTACTGCTATTTTATCAGAGTGCACTAGAACTGTCATATAAATGGGGGTGTGCCCGTACGAGTTTGCAAAGTTTTTACTCCTCGCCCGCCATACTTCATACCTGCTTCTTCTGTGAATAACAAAAAGTACGTCGTAAATACTCAGAGTATTTCAAGTACGTCGCTTGCATTATCACCCCGCTGGCAACTCATGGTATTACACGCGTCGCTGCTTCGCGTATCAAAAAAAATGGACAACACATTTTGAGACGTAAGCATGCATCATGGCGGCCAATGCGTCTTGATGTGTCCCAATGCGTTCGCGTCTGCGTGCCTTTGCGTCGACTATGAAACTGCCCTTAGAACTACTCAATTCAAAGTTAAAACAACATAATCCAAAAGAATAGAGTCAAAACAATACAATTTAAAGGAGCAAAATAAAAGATAAATGTTAATAAACTTAAAGATTTATAATGATAATACAATGATAATAAGACCTTGGGTTTAAAAACATTTAGTTAAAGGTATACTATGCAGGATTGTCAGTTACTCTTTGTTAACATCGCCATATCTGCATATTTTTTCTTTGATGCCTGCTGCTTATAGTCTGGCACCTGGTTTCTACCTTTTTGTAAAGCCTGACGTCACGTGAGCACTTAGGGACTACATACCCATTAATGTCCTGAGCACAGAGAATATAAAGAAAGTAAGGTAATACAGGCAGAGTACAGAGTCTCTGCAGAAAAATTTACTGTCGCACACCTCTAGTGGGTCGTAAGTGATAATTAAGAGGGGTTACTTCTGTATGAGTCTATATATTGTGTTTTTAGAAAAATCCCACACAGCATACCTTTGTATACCTCAGTGCTGGAGAACAATAAGGTTTCAGTCTGGATTTAAAAACTGCAGTGGACGAGGGCATTCCTGACCGACTGTATCCATGGCTGTGCTGCCTAATGACTAAAAGCTCCTTCTCCTTTCAGTTTCTGTTCCACTTTATAAATTAATCAAGTTATGTTTTTCCTTTGGAGGGGGAAACCTTTGTAAGCTCCTTTGTAACACAACTTATTTTTTATAGACGTATCTGATATTCTATTTATGGTCTCCCGCTGTTTTTTTTTTCTCCCGGCTCTCTGTGCGTCTCTGTCTCCTCATCAGTACGGGAAAACAGATGAGATGGCCATAACCCTCGCTCAGTCTCTTGGACAGAACATTGGCATCTTCTCTGACAAGAAGAGGATCCTCAATGGTACAAAGTTAAACCTTAATGTATTTCCGTCCATTTAATAAACCTCCTGTGTGTGCCATGGGAACATTTTTATGTGTGTGGGTTTTTTCTAGGCGAGTGCAAGTGTGACGATCGTTGGTCGGGCTGTATCATGGATGATGTTGGGTAAGTTACTGAAACACAACATTCCCTCTTCATGTCATAACCTTAAAGCCACAACAGAGACAGGCAACAGTTTCCACCCCAGAAAAAAACATTTACGATCGAAACATAGATGGATAAATCTGTGTTTTATCAGTCTTTCCAGACAAATTTTAATCACAACATCAGAGCTGGATACAACGCTGCACTGTGGCTTTAATGCTAACATCACACTTAGCTAAGAAATATGCACATTTCTTTACCCAAGAATTTGTTTCCCATTTTAAATGGATGGGTATTCTCACCAAAGAGTTAAATGAAATATAACATATTAGTAGTTAAAGTTCCCGGGCTCATCTTGCCATGGACAAATTCTGATTGATTGTGGACACTTTTGTTTAGAATTTGAACTTGAATGCATTCTCCTATTTATGTCAAAGCAGTTAAAAGTTAATTACACTTTATAATCTTTATTTTACATCCAAGGGTCCATGTACGATATTAAATATAAATGTTGAGCTACCATCTACCAGAGTTAGCTAGAGCATATTTTCATCCTAAGTCCAGAGGCCTGGACTACAAAGCAGGATTTGGGGTTAGCGAGGTAGCCTTAGAGTTAACCTGGGTTTTCAGTACGACAAAGCTGGTTTACTTTTTACCGGTATAAATCACTGGGTCACTTAAGCTGACAGAGGATCAGATCACATCCTGTCAATACTCCGACCACTGACCAATCAGATCACTGGAAAAAATGATCCCGACACGGACAAAAGTCCTGAGTGACAGCTAAAAAGAGTGCTTATTTTTATAGGATCATTTAATTGTTTCAGGCTCTCTGTTTCCACCCTGGTTTTAAAACAAAGCTTCTAACAAACAGAGAGATCGTTCACGACACTAAGCACATTTTAGATACATTATATATATATGTGTTAAAGATAATTTTTAGGGTTTTTTGCCCTTGATCGATGGGGCGATTGTTGGCGTTGGGGGGCGGCTTGCAGTGTGGGGCCCCAGGCTGGGGTCAAGCCCGCAAGGGCAGGGCCTTTTTTGTACATGGAGTGCCTGCTGTACCAGGTGAGCTAATGGGCACCCCGTTGTAGCTGCATTTTAAATTGTGCAGAGTTTATTTATTCCTGAACTGATATCTGACAGTCTTGTGATAATAAATACAACATTTCAGTTCGATAGACCTCATCAGTCATTGACTACTTTTCCACTCTTTACTTCAGTAACAGAAACAGTCTGGAATTACTTTGACTTTTTGTTTTTATGTGACATATTCAGAGTAGTTTCTTCATCATCTAACTAAACAGCAAAAAAATACTCACTCGATGCTTTAGTAATTTATAATAATACTGACATGTATTTTAAGCCTCTGCCTTATTTTAACATTTGGAAATGATTTCTACATCTTCTCTGTCTGTTGTAAAGGTTATCGTTTACAGTTCACTCTGATGAATGTGACATTTTGCTGTCCCATAATCACAGCAGCTAATCAGTATCACTTTTTCATTGCATAGAAGTATTTCAGTCATGGTTCTGATGATGTTGCTCGTAATTAACAACCCAGCCACTGTCACATGAAGACGCTCATGGCTGGATAAGAAAACCTAAAGTTAACTGATAACCAGCTTCGTGTTACTGGTTAACCAGGTGGCCAGTGTTAGAGATTATTTTGGGGGTTTCTATGCCTTTATTGGACAGGACAGATTAAGCATGAAGGGGGGAGAGAGGGGGGATGGCATGCAGCAAAAGGCTGTTAGCTGGAATCGAGCCTGCAGCCGCTGCGGCAAGGACTTTGCCTTTGTACATGGATGCCAGCTCTACCCACTGAGCCACTGGGCGTCCCCAGGGGGCCAGTGTTAGGTTTAGTGAAGCCAAATAACCAAAAGATATTCTGGGTATGTTGAACTTGCTTTGTAGTACAGACCTCTGGCCACAACATACACACAGTGACAGAGCAGCACTTAACAAACTAACATGACACATAATACAAAGTTACACACAGTAATACATTAAAAACACACATTTGGGTCTCTAAAATTTAATCAAAATATTAATTTATCAGTGTAATTATGCAGATGTCACCGTTTCCACCCACTGCAGTGTTATTGTAGTTTGATAAGTCACCACTAGGTGTCAGCCTGCGTGTATTTTCCATATGGCTTGTTTATATAACTTCACTGGGCTTCTCTCAGCAGTAGTGTTATATAATCTGTTGCTTGCTAAGATTAGAATGTAGGTGATGAATCAGTCTGTGTATGTCTTGTGTTTCCAGTTTCATGCAAAAATCATGACAGTGTTTGTCTTAAAATGCGTTTGTGCACATGTGCAGTGTGTATACTGTACAGGCCTGCTGTGAGCACACGGATGAGATTGTGTTGTGTCTGTAAAAGCCTCTGCTGTGTGTGTGTGTGTATGTGTGTGTATATATACCCCTCTTCTTAAATACTTCTCGCGTTCCCCCTCTATCCCGAATGGGACAGCAGGTGAGCAGAAGCTTGGCTAGAACGTTGCCTGTGCTGTTTTGAACCAACCGGCTGCCTCGGAGGGGTTGTCAGTCACCACAACCTTTCCCATCTCATCCGACAGCACTACAGCCGCTGTGGCCCCAGCTTCTCTTTTTTATTCAAATGATATGAACAAATACAGTTGGATGTCCTTTTATCACACACTAACTGTATTTTTCATCATCATTTTGTACAATGTCACATGTACCTCATGTGTATTCTTCAGTTTCTGGATGTCACCGGCTGATCAGCCAAGAAAATTTTATTGATTTGATTATTCAAATTACTGATAGGCTCCTCCTCCCTCCTGCCCTTTGAAAGTCTGAAAGGACTTTTCATCTGTTCTTTTTGTCCATTTCTAACCGATTGATACAGTCTGCAATGTCATTCTCATCTTAGGCCAATATTTGACTCCCTCATTTCCCTGTAACAGCAGTGCACTGCCCTAACACTCCCCGCCCAGGTTCTGCTCTATTGACTTACCATGATAAACTTGCTATAATGTCACATGACAGAGGACAGGTGACTCTGTGCTCTTATAAGCTTGTCACCTATCAATGGACCTGGCCCATTTCTGTATTCTCTAAAATAAAGTCAATGGTATTTCAGACGCTTGTATTCAATGAGCAACCTCAGTCATGTCCATTGACGGACCTTTCTTTTTATCCCTCAGCACCTGCATGTCTGATCAACCTAACTTGACTACTACTACTAACTGCTCTCACGTTTCTCACAGGGTTTAGCTACCGTGTGTGTTCGTATGTGTGTGTGAGCTGATTTCTGTGTTCACATATATGTATGTACATATGTACAGAAGTGTAATGCATTCACTTGAGAGAGAGGATATCAATGAGGTTACTATTGTATTATATTGTGAAACATCCAGTGTGTAGGATTCAGTGACATCTAGTGGTAAGGTTGCAGACTGCAGCCAACTGAATCTTCTCCCGTGTGCCAAGCGTGCAGCAATCCGGCCCTGGTAGCTTGAGGACCACATACAGCCTGCCAAAGCTTCCCCTCAGACCCACGGGATATAATTAAATTCATAAAATTTGAGGAGGAAAACATATGTTAAGGTAATTTATATATCTAGCATTTTTTTTCTTCTTATGTTGCAGCAACCCAAAAAACAATTGAAATGGAAATAATTTTATTAGAAATGATATACCAACCCAAAATTTGCATTTTACCCATGGGTACTTTATAAATCCATTTGTTAGCTTGATATTAGCTTATCATTGACCCACAGCCCGCTAGAAGGATTCCAGTAAGATTACTAGAAAATATACTGGTTATTAACCTTTAATAACTTACAGAAACATTGAATGCAACAGTCCACCTTCCACCTTCTTTCCCCTCCCCACCTCAATTTTGTTTAATATACTTTTCTCATTAAAATAAGTTTATTATATTATGTAAGAATTATCAATTAAAGCCGCAAGCAGCGATGGACAAGCCCTCACACCTCTGCGCAACTCTGGGTTGCTGTCATTTGACATCTTGCCAGGGTTACACGGTTCGACAAAAACTAAAGCTTTAAGCAACTTTTAATGTCCAAGGTCTTAAGATGGCATAGACAAAATTTCAGTCGGATCAAATCTGTAGAAGGAGTGCGTTGAAGTACGACCCCTGAAAATGGCCAAAAAATGCACAAAATGAGACAGACAAAGACAAGACAAAACTCGAGGCAAAGCGAGGGTCTATATAGGAGATGCTTTTGAACAGTGGAGACGGTTGAAAGCGGAGAAGAATTTGAAATCGGATGTCGAAGTGGCTACTCTTCTCCTTGACAGGTAAGCTTTAGCCAAAGTTGGCTAACTAGCATAATAGCTAGACAGGGATGGACATTTCAAATACTTTCAACTGTTATTCATTTTCGATCATACATTGTAGCCCATGTGCAGGTGGGTCATCAACCCGACTGATTTTTTTGAGAAACAAACGTTAGCAGCACGGCAAGCAGCACTAGCAGTGTCCCAGTACATAGCATTAGCAGCTGGCTCCTCCTCCGCTGTATCCCGGCAGCAGCGTTAGCAGCAGAGAAGCCGGACTTGCTCCAACGGTCCGCTGGAAAACCGAAGATCAAGGACGCGGCGATGCGGCCCTGCCACGGCAGCCGCCCGTGGGCAAAAAAAATCAGTCTCCAGCGTGCCGCTGTCCAGCAACCTCGAATCTGTAGGGGAGAGGGGGCGGACACGACTCGCGGCAGTATTTTGAATTTGAGTGTAGTAACCATTTTGGCCACATTCTTACATACAGCGCCTTTAAAGAAATCAAGCATCCTTTGCCCCTGAAAAACAACTTCTTCTTTCATGGCGAATAATGTGACACCATGGCCACTGCAACCGCCACCGCATTTGATCACACCTCATTTCTAAGTATCATCAAAGTCTTTGGACCTTTTTTTAGGGCTGAACGAATTTGAGGTAGGTCTGATTAACCAGCTAGAAGGACGTTAGAATATAAAAATTGTCATTTCCTGTTGCCAGTAGATGGCGCTATTCAACATTCCTCTGTAGATGTCTTCGGGCCCCGTCTCTCATCATATGTGTGAAATTATGATAAGGTATGACTATGTGGAGTGAAGCTCGTGGAAGAGGACCCGCTTTGTCTTTACATGTAGATGTAAGTGGCTCATGCTAAGGCAACGATTCTTATTTTCCAGTGATTATACACTAAAGAAAACACATTTAGGAATATTATATTACATCTCTGCCAATATATCTCGCTAAATCGTATACAATGAACCTTTAATTCAGAAAAACAGAGCAGATTTTTTTTTCTCAAGTGAATGCATTCCACTTCCGTACATATACACATATTATTTGAACATGCATTATTGTCTTGTTGCAGAATTGTTTTCTATCTGTTTTGCAGCTTATAAGTTACTGATATTTCCTTTGTGTTATCTTCTCGTGAAAGAATTAATTTTACCTAGAACAAACCAGGGTAAAATATGACTTATAAAGGGTGTCACAAAAAGTAGATATCCTCGTATTTAATTATTAAAAAAGGACATTATTCACTCTGAAGTATACTGTAACAAGGACATACTGTACAGACAAGTGAATGATTGTGGTTCAGACACCGCCATACCTCCTAACAGCCACTAGGGGGATACACTGACTGTGAATGACTGAGGATGTTAGTGAATCCTTTTCTGGATACATGAAATATAGACACTACAGGCCAATAATACAGTAGTATCTGTGTTTTATGTGCTGTGAAATGAAAAGTCTGTATATGGCTGAATAATAATGTTAGTCCACATGGTAAAAACTGCACTCCTCCTAATGACCGGTGACTCATTAAAGCACGTCTCATCTTCGTTTCACTGTTGAGAAGGTGATAAACACTACAAGATTTTGACAAGATTAAGCACTGGTGCAAATTTAGAAATCAAAGATGCAAAACTCTGCGATAGCTGGAACATCTTTAAACCTGATTAGTTCAGGAAGTCTACCTGAAATATTGTAGTGTGCTTCATCCATCATCAAAGCGTCATTACTGGCTCCTTATACAGCCATTCTCACTGTGGGTGGCTTTGTTAAGCCACATTTCATATCAAATAACGACGACCTCTCACAGCCCCAGACTGTCTGTTATTGCATTGTCTCCTGTGCTGGTCCTGATGAGCCGTAGAGGCACTCTAGTTAAACATGTGCCAGCAGCATAATCAGCATTAAGTGCAGCAGAAGATGTTAGTATTTAAGTGCTACTCAGGTTTGGGTCGATGTACTTAAAAGCATCAGGATGAACACGGGACATTTGATTGTAATAGATTTACTCATGTACTTTAGATGTTGATTGGGCTTCAGGTGACTGTGTCCTCAAGCTGCATATATTTATATTTTTACTGTAAGTGAATTAAATCACACAAAGTATTTCAGAGCTGACGAGCTTGCTTCCTGTTCTGAGTATCTCATGAAAATTTGATGTGATCATTTTAGTATCTCATGATGATGCAATAACTGCTCAAAAGTGAATCATCCAAATTATCAAATCCATTTCCAGGGCAATTTCATAAACGCATCTTAGAATCCATTTACATCCTACACATACTGTCTCTCCACACTCTTAGCTCTACTGTATGTCTACCTCCATGTTGTAGTAAGGATCTCCTCCGAACTGTGAGTATGGTAAACCTGTGGTAAAACCTGAAATATTCTTGGTACAATATAAGAAATACGAACTTCATTAAATATGACAAACCTGCTATGGCATTGTGTGTTGAAGTGAAATTAAATGTGAGGTATGAAAAGTTTGTTTGGGTAGAAAATTAAGTGTTTTGTCCTGTAATGTGTGTTTCTGGGGAGCAAGCCCCTCTTCTCTCCCAGTATTATCTGAGGATGCTGTGCTGTATGCTATGTCTGTACTGTATCCACGGTAACAGCGTACTATGCTGCGGTTGTGTTGAACAGTTTCTACCTGCCCAAGAGGTTCTCTGACTGCAACATGGAGGAGTACCATAACTTTCTGAACAGCGGAGGAGGAGCCTGTCTGTTCAACAAACCTCTGAAGGTATGTCACACTGACACATACAGTATATGCATGCTCATATACACCAGAACATTAAAACCACTGACAGGTGAAGTGAATGGATCATCTCAGTCCTGGAAATCATGTGGATGCCACTTGACGCACTCCATCTATGCGCCCTCATGGCAACGCCACTCCCCACCACCTCAGCAGGACAATGCACCATGCCACTCTACAAAAACTGCTCAGGAATGGCCTGAGGAACATAAAAAGAGCTCCAGGCATCAACCTGGCCTCCGAATTCCATCCATCCATTTTCATCTGCTTATCTAAACCTGGGTCAGTAGGCCGAACAAAGCATTCCAGACGTCCCTCTCCCCAGCAACGCTTTCCAGCTCCTCCTGGGGGACCCCAAGGCGTTCCCAGACCAGATGAAATATGTAATCCTTCCAGTGTGTTCTGGGTCTGCCCGGGGCCTCCTACCAGTGGGACGTGCCCAGGAGGCATCTGAATCAGATGCCCGATCTACCTCAACTGACCCCTTTCGATGCTAAGGAGCAAGGGCTCTACTCCGAGCTCCCTCCAGATGTCCAAGCTCCTCCCCCTATCTCTAAGGCTGAGCCCAGCCACCCCACGGAGGAAACTGATTGCGGTCGCTTGTATCCGCAACCTCATTCTTTCGGTCACTACCCAGAGCTCATGACCAACGGTGAGGGTTGGGACGTAGATGGACCTGTGAATCGAATGCTTCGCCTTCTGGCTTAGCTCCCTCTTCAACATGACAGACTGGCGCAGCGCCTGCATCACTGCAGAAGCGGCACCAAATACCCCAGATCCAAATTTGATCAAGCATCTGTGGGACGTGCCAGTACCCCAGAGCCAAGTCCAGTCCAGGGTGTGGCGTCCTTGGATTGGGCTCTGACCTGTTGAGGCATGGACAGAGGACCTCTGGGGGTGTCCTGTGGTTTCTGGCACCAGAGTGCTGGCAGCAGATCCTTTGAGTCCTGTGGGTTGTCAGGCAGGGTGCTGGCTCCTGTAAATGCTTGATAGGCTTGGGATCTGGGGAATTTGAAGGCCAGGTTGCTGCTTTGAGATCTTCATCATGTTCCTCCAGCCATTCCTAAGCAGTTTTTGCATTGTGGCATGGTGCATTGTCCTTCTGAGGGGGCTACTGCCATCAAGAAATGCCATTGCTAGAACCCAAGGTTTTCCAGCAGATCATTGCATTATAATGAAATGATCGATGTTATTCACTTCATCTGACAGTGGTTTTAATGTTGTGGCTGATCGGTCTATATATGTTTGTCTCCTCAGTAGTTTGAATACTCATTCTGCCCTTTTCTCCCCTCAGCTGTTGGACCCTCCGGTGTGTGGAAATGGGTTTGTGGAGCCAGGAGAGGAGTGTGACTGTGGCAGCCCGGCGGTAAGACTCAGTACTGTAGATGGATGCTAATTCAGAGATGTACATTCATAAAGGGTTAATCATCCAAGGTCAAAGCAGTGGGCTAATTACCTGACAACAAAACCACCCGCTGTGTCGGACTAATAAGAGGTAATTTAAAGTAATGAAGTAACGCCATTGGAGAAAACAAAGTGCTGCATAATGCATGATGACAGTCTGTCCTAAGAGAGACCTCGGTTTAAACAGATTATACAGCATGATTGGATAATGTAATACATGAAACAACTTGCATCAAATCGAAGGATGACAACTGAGAGCAGTTTCTGTTTTTGTCCATCTGTCCTTTAGGAGTGTGCCAAAGAGGGGGAGGCCTGCTGTAACAAGTGCACCCTGACCCAAGGCTCCAAGTGTAGCAACGGACTCTGCTGCAAGAGCTGCCAGGTACACAACGGGACACTCCTTTGATCTTCTGCGTGGGTGTTGTTGTTCTGGGTAAAACGGTACCACACTGAGCAAAAACATATATGAAACACGTTTATTTTTGCTCCCATTTTTCGTGAGTTGAAATAACAGATCAAAGACTTTTTTTTGCACACAAAAGCCTGTCTCACATTTGTGTACATATTTGTTAAAATATGTGAACATGAGTACTTCACCTTTGCCAAGATAATTTTTCCTTTATAGATGGATAGATCCTTTACTGTCAGTCATTGTATGTTATACAACAAAACTTTGCTGGACCAATCCAGTGAGCAGCATATAAGTGTTTACACATGCACCACACTCGCTCATCACATCATTCTCATGATCTCATCGTAGTACACTATAGTCTCTGAAGTCTGTTCACAGCTCTGGGGAAAAAGCTGTTACATAGCATGTTTGTGTGTGTGATGGGGTTTTCAGTCTGCCCAAGGGAAGGGTGATGAAGAGGGGGTGTGTGGGGTGCGAGGGGTCCTTATGTTTGTGGCCTGTGTGAGAAGATGGCCTGTGTGGATGTCACAAAGGTCTGAGGCACTCACCATTGATCATGACTAGGGCTACACATATACATTTGTTAAGACAGCGCTTCTCTTCAGTACTAGAAACCATTAAAGATTAGCACGGACGATGGAGTTAGGACGATGGACTGCTGTCAGGTCAAGACCCTGGTGAGGACGACGAGCATACAGATGAGCTTCCCTGAGACGGTTTCTGACAGTTTGTGCGAAATTCCTCAGTTGTGCAAATCAATTATTGCATCAGTTGTTCAGGTGGCTGGATTCAGACGATCTCACAGGTGAAGACATTGGATGTGGAGGTCCTGGGCTGGTGTGGTTGCATGTGGTCTGTGGTTGTTGGTCGTAAGGTTGGTTGGATGTACTGCCAAGTTCTCTGGAAACAGCATTAGAGACGGCTTATGGTATTAAAATGAATATTCAGTTCTTCTCTGTTGGACATTCCTGTAGTCAGCTAGCGAAATCTATGTGTCATGTGACAAAACAGCATGTTTCAGAGTGGCCTTTTATTGTGACCATCCCAAGGCACACCTGTGTATAATGATGCAGCATCACATGCCACAATGGCAAGGTGGATGGATTATTTTGGCAAAGTACTCATTAACATGGATTTTAACTTTTTTTTTTTTTTTTCTTTTTTTTTTTTTTTAACCAAATATGAGAGCAATAGGTCTTTTGTGTGCACAGAAAAAGTTTAAGTTATTTTATCTCAACTTGTAAAGAACTGGAGCAAAAACAAAAGTGTTGCAATTATATTTTTGTTCACTGTAACCACTCATGGCATGAAGCTGAAGGAGTGCCTACTGTAAAGATCATGTATGTTTTGGTCTTTAAAATCCAATTCCACCTGGATTTACTTTAATTGTATATGTCTCTGGTTCTGAAGCCTTGCTCACAGTTACAGTAGAGATGCTGCTGTAAAATCTGAGACCAACTAGAACAAGTGACAATACGTTTCAGCTACTTTTTCTTGAACATACTACACCAAAAATGTCCTCTATGATCTTTCTGTTCACCGGGATACTAATGAGAGGTCACGACGGCCTTTTAAACCTCCCAAAATGAATGAATAAATGAATATTGTTAAGGTGTTGATGGGTACAGCCTTGTCATAGTTGGACTAATGGTAGAGAGAGGGTGCCTGGAGACACAGACTGTGCAGAGGTTTGATAATTCCCGATTAAGCCCCCGTTCCTCTGACGCTCAGCCTAATTACAAACACTCCGTGTGATCTTTATCGTATGCTGCTACAGATGGAGTTCATGGGAGTTGTGTGCAGAGATGCAGTGAACGACTGCGACATCCCAGAAAACTGCACAGGCAACTCCAGCCAGGTGAGCCTCAGCTTCCATCAGTTTTCTGCAACCAAATCTATAAGCTTAAAAAGAGCATCACAGGATGTGCACGACTCATAGAGAGCATCACTGTATCTCTGAGGTTTTCTTTTTGTTTTTTTTGCAGTGTCCACCAAATGTGCACAAGATGGACGGCTACACATGTGAAAAGGACCAGGTGAGATACTGAGGTATTTTACTTTTCCTGAAAGACTTAACTGCTGCCGGGCGACGTTTTTTGACTCTGTATGTCTCTCTACAGGGTCGCTGCTTTAATGGAAGATGCAAAACCAAAGACAGACAGTGCAAGTACATTTGGGGAGAGAGTAAGTGTGCAAATCACGTTTGTATTGACAAATCTGCAGAAGACCACATGCACCTCTAAACAAAACCTTTGCTAGAGATAAGCTGCAGAACCTAATGTTCAACGTGTTGTGTCTTAATCAGAGGCAACAGCGGCCGACAAGTTCTGTTACGAGAAGTTAAACATCGAAGGGACAGAGAAAGGCAACTGTGGGAAGGACAAGGACACCTGGATCCAGTGTAACAAACAGTGAGCGAGTCCTTTCTGACACTGAACCCTGTGCAGTTCTGTTACTGTCTTATTTTTTACTCCTCATGATGTTTGGTTTCATCTTTGTATTTCAGGGATGTTCACTGTGGGTACCTGCTGTGCTCCAACATCTCACCTGCCCCGCGACTGGGAGAGCTGCAGGGAGGGCTGACCTCCTTCTCAGTGGCCCGACACAGTGCTTCTCTTGACTGCAGGTACACATCATTGAGGAAAAAAAACACTTCCTAAAATACTCAACACCCAAACCAACAGCCCAAAAAAGACTGTTGGTGATGTGTCTTTTATCTCTGGCCTAGTTTTGTTCCCTGGTTCGGTATCTCCAGCTGTTAAACATACTGTGTACAGCTGTGTGAAGGCAATATTTACTATTCAACCAAAAGCTGTGGGGTAATTTACAGAGGGGGACGCACTTTTTCAGAAGGCAGTATTGCCCCCCCCCACACACACCTTTTCCAGTCTGAAAACTTATGTTAAAACATTTGAAAGTTGGAGGCACTGAGTATGATGGTATTTGTATCTTTAAAGTTGTAGGAAATTCAGTCCAGTTGCCGGAAGAAAATGTTGGCATTGCACATTTCTGCAAACCACAAATGTGTGTTAGCTCATCTACTATGTGACAAGGGACATAGTAGGTGAGCTAAATTGGTCATGGGTAGGTGGAGGGGGTTGCAGACCACTGTTCAAGACCAACGAACAACAAAACAGGCTGTGATTTAGCCAACCAGTGTTTCCAGCAGCTTTTTAGCGACCTGTCACTGTTTCTCCCAGCAGAGAAAAGCAGTTGTTCCTTACTGAGAGAAAGCTGCTTTTCCTGTCTGAACTTTGCCAACAAAACACACGTATTTTAAGCCAAAACATGATTTTCTCCTACCCATAAGGTGAGGAGAAGATCCTGGACGTAACATTAAGTGCTGTTTGAGTGACTCAAGTATATTTGTTGTTCAGCGGCGCTCATGTGCTGATTGACGGAGACACTGACCTGGGATACGTCGAGGATGGGACGGCCTGCGGGACAGACCGCATCTGTTTCAATCACAAATGTCTCCCCGTCCAACAGTTCAACTTCAGCACCTGCCCCGGGACCACCGACAAGAGTGTCTGCTCTGGACATGGGGTACACACACACACACACACACACACACACACACAGTGAACACACACACATCCAGATACAAGTGTATGATTATTCAAGCCATTCAGCCCCAGAGTCTCTTCATGTGAATGCAAGTCATGTGTGCTTTTGTACTTTATTATTAAAAGTATTAGTATTAAGAAGCTCCAAATGGTTTATGAGGTTCTTTTATTTGGTTTTTTGACAAACAAACCTGTCTTAGAGATCTGCAATGAAACTGTCTGACTATAAAGTTGAAAAATATTGTTGCTTTATAGGCTACACAGTTCAAAATCAGCATTACTCCCTAAAACCTCCAGCTAGGTCTCTTGATGAATATATAATAGGTTATCCCATTAACCAATTTTGCATCCATCTTAACCTCACTTGCGTCTTTTCCTTGTTTCTCAGCCCCTCCCATTGGGGATGCAGGGAGAGACACAAGGAAACCTTGTGAGGAGAGAGGAAAGTAGGAAATGTGTTTTTAGAAAAATGGGACGTTCCTCTGAAGCGTCACATGAAGTTACGTCTGTTTCTGATGTCAGCGGCGGCAGATCACAGCTGGATCAGCTGATGGTCGACTTTAACAGCTTCAGAGACTTTTTATGGAGTTGGTGTCTGCAAATGCAACAAAGACACACAGTAGTTACTGACAGAGCAGCAGTTTTGTCTCCCTGTTTAACACACATCTGCACACAGATAACAACCTGAATTCTTTATTTATACTGTGTGTGCTCATTATTTGCCTCTATATTTATTCATATTCTGATTGTAAATTCCTTATTTAATAAACCAAAATATGATTCTAGTGTCTTTTAGACACTGGAAATTATTTATTAGGCTAAATTATTCAGAGAGAATTGAAATTATGTAACTGAAATCAAACACAACACTCAGAAATGGTCAGTTTCATATGTGACTGAATTGAAATGACAATAAATAAATAAAAAATAATGATAAACTTTATTTATATTGCAAATTTCATACAAGAAATGCAGCACAAAGTGCTTTACAATAAGGGCACTATAAGCACTGAGCACTTCATATAAAGATAGACAGAATGAACATAAAACAGATTAGGTAATTCAATATAAAGGGACATTTAAAAACAGTTAATAAATAATATAGTTAATTATTTGATTTGATTATTTTTGAGTGTCAGCATAAAATATCAGAATCCCAGACTTGCCAAAATTGATACTGGACTAATCTTTGCTATTTAGAACAACATGTACGGCAGAGGTTCAGTGTTTCAGTTTGTGATTAAAAAAAAAAAAAAAAAACAGTGATGCGTCAGTGCTAAAATAATTTTGTAATTCTGTGTTTGTGCTGTAGGTGTGCAGTAGTGAGCTGAAGTGTGTGTGTTACCTGGGCTGGGCAGGAGAGGACTGTAACTCCACAAATCCTCTCAGTTATCTCGTGGTCGGACCCACTGCCTCAGTTTCAGGTGAGAGGTGTTAACGCTCTCGCTGTTTGCTGCCTCGATCCATAACCTCTCCTCATCTCACATTGTCTGAACCTTTTCTCTGTGCATACTTCTCTGCTTTACGTACATCTCAACTCTTTCCACCCCACTTCATATCTTTCTTTTTAACCCCCCCATTCACAGATCCCATACACAAAAATTATGTTGAAGCTTTTCTTTGCTTTTTTTATTTTTAGTTTCTGTGTTGGTTTCATGTCTGCTCATTAAAACCAGCTGCATTTGTATTCACTGAACCATGCATGTCATTCTTTTTGTTTGTCATTATTTTCACACTCATTCTTTGTCGACAGGCTGATGTCTTTGACGGAGTGACTTGAGGTCAGATTTGAGTTCCTTTTCATTGTGTTTGTCCCGTCTTTGTCATTTCCTGGTCCTCCTCTTCCTCTCTCAACCCACCTCCAGCTTCACCTCGGTTGGTTCATTCTGACCATTACTGAGTTAAGAAACAGTTTGTAATGTTGTCCTAAATGGGAACTGACTGCACATGTACGTTCCCATCAGAGTAGTGCTGAGGGGTGACAGCAGTTTGTTGTTCTCAGTTTTGTCCCCCGTGTTCTCCTTTTACACTCCTCCTGCTAAGTGTACTGTGTTTTTGTGTTCTGCTGCAGTGTTTTGTGGTTTGTGTATCCCCCTGTGTCCACATGATCCAGGAAACAAGAGACACACATTCAATTAACGCACATTGGGCTCCCCACTCTCCTCTCTCCCTCTGTCTCAGGTATCACCAGTACCAACATCATCATCGGGGCCATCACAGGCTCCATCCTCTTCCTCGCCCTCATACTGGCTGTTACAGCCTGGTGTTACAAGTGAGTGTCCCTGCAGCCCGCATGTGTGATGTTTTATACCAGTGGTTCCCAATCTGGAGGTCGGGTCCCCAACTAGGGGTTGCTGGGAGAAATTCTCACAGGATAGGAAATAAAAACAAGGATATTTCTGCCACACACAAGTTTGTTCAATTTTTCAGCCTTTCCTCATCTTTTTTTGTGTATTACGTAATAATCTAAGACCTTAAGGGCTTCTAAAAATCATTCAAACAAAGCAAGAAAACAAGGACGGGGTCACAAGTACTGTAGCAGTGTTTCATTTTGAGAGGCCGCTTTCCCACGCTCAATAAATTTATGAAAATGTTATGAAATTTGGTAATAATATTTGGTAATTTGGAAATAATGGTTTGGACTTAACAGAATGTTTGGGAAAACTTTTGAATATACATTGTTTTGGCTATTGTTTAAACTATGTTCATAAAAATAAAAATGTTAAGTGAAATTATTGTAAGGCAGCAATACTTGTGCAGCTCGAGTCCGAGACAAATTTCACTACGGGGACAATAAAGTATATCGTACTGTATCGAATTGTACTGTATCGAATCGTATCACACTATATCGTATCATATCTTATCGTATCAAGTGGTGTCGTATCATATCATGATGCATCATTCCAATAATATCGTATCACATCGCATCATATTGTGTTGTATCGTACCGATCTTATTGTATTGTATCATGTCGTATTGTATTGTCACATCATGTTGCATCATACCTATAATATTGTATCGTATTGTATTGCATCGTATCGCACCATATCGCATGGTATGGTATGGTATCGTGTCATGTGGTGTCGTATCATATCATGATCCATCATTCTAATCATATTGTATCTTATTGTATTGTATCAATCATATTGTATCGTATCATGTCGTATTGAATCGCACCGTGTCACATCATATCGTATTGTATCGTGTCGTATCATGTCATATCATACCTATAATATCATATTGTATCGTATTGTATCACATCATATCGTATAGTGTCGTATCATGTCTCATCATAACGATAATATTGTTTCGTATTGTATTGCATCGTATCGTACCATGTAGTATCGTATCATTAATCCATTTTATTTTCTTTTGTTACTAATTTAATATGTAGTTCTGTGCTGCATAACCATTGAAACGTCACTAGTATCACGTATCACGTGACTGGCTTCTCCAGCTAGTTGGCGGCAGGAATGTCCAACAAACAAGTAAAGTTAGCAAGCGCTAGCACTTTGCTTATCTGCAAATGCCTGTGAAGTGCATGTTTAATAATGTATGACAATTATAACACATGACTCAAGAGAGAGGCAGATCCTAACTGCGCTGGATGTAGGCTCTGCACCAAAATGTTTAACGTTATTGGTAACATGGGGGAAGTGGTTTTGGTCAGCCATGCTAAAGGGAAAAAGCACCAAGACAACCAAAAGGCCAATAAACGGACTGCCAGCATCGGCACGTAATGTCACACCTGCTGCCACTGGGCCAGATAACGTTACTGCTTTGTGTCTGCTGTATGTGTAAACAACACAAAGGCATTTAATTCTATATTCCATGTTACATTGTTGCTGTCTTAAGGCATAACACACTGGAGTAAGAGCTTAATTTTGGCGCCCTGTGATCACTATATAGGCCTACCTATTTTAAAGTACTTATATAGATTCATGCAAATGAGGAAAAATATGAAAATTCATTGTTAAAAATATGGGGGAGCCCTGGAGGGGTCACAAGTCCACAAGGCTGGGAATCACTGCTTTATGTTATGCAACACATTTAATGAAAGTTATATTATTGTGGGACTGAGGATTCTTCTCTTCACAGGAGCTACAAGCAGAGACGCTATGTTGAGTCTGAAGTTCATCGAAGATTCTGCCGGTTTGCTTACTTTAACTTTATTTTTAATGTTCTGCATTGTGTTACATGACATTTATGTTTTTTGATGGTTTTAACACATGTGAAAAACCCTCAGTAATGTCATATTTATTTGCCACAGTGGTTTTAACTTTTGCATTAAACAAAGTCTGATGGTTGATAATGTAAATATATATAAAGGTTATGATCGCAACAGACCTGTTCCTCTTAGATTATCCTAAATCCAGTACAAAAACTACGTTACAAATCAGCTGCCGGAAGAATTTATCCTTGTTTTTCCTGCAAAAAGACCAGTGGTTGACGAAATACTCAAATCCTTTATTTAAGTAAAAGTATAAAAACCACAGTGTTAATTTACTTTGTTTCAGTTGTACTTAAGTAAAAGTACATAAATATTATTGTCAACATGTACTTAAAGTATCAAAGTGAAAGTATAAATTATGTAAACAGCTCTTATTCCTGTGATTTTGTACGTGTAATAATTGTTCTGTATTTCCAGGCAAATGCCCCCGGGTGACTATGTAACAAAGCCTGGGGATGCAGACTCATTTTACAGTGACATGCCTCCAGGTGTCAGCACAAACTCGGGCTGCAGCTCCAAGAAGAGGTCAGCCTGCCTGTCGCACCTGCAGATTTGCACCCTGTCCTTCACTCCTTCCATCCCATCCATTTCTCAGAACATCTCACTGTTTGGCTTCAGGTGTGCCATCTCATCATCACTCATTCATTCGCTGGCAAATGTGTGTGTGTGTGTGTGTGTGTGTGTGTGTGTGTGTGTGTGTTGTGTTCTCTAAATCACTGCTGNTGTGTGTGTGTGTGTGTGTGTGTGTGTGTGTGTGTGTGTGTGTGTTGTGTTCTCTAAATCACTGCTGTGTTCATGTCATGCTTTGTTAGTATCATGGCTTTCATTGTGTTTCTCTTCCTGCAAACTTTACAGCCTTTAACCAAAATGTTTTCAGAACTATGAACATTTTGCCGATGGGAGCTGAGAAGAAAATATCTCATCACTGCATTTCTCATATCATAGGGATGGGCATGAGTTCTCAAGATCTCCATTCAGACGTTATTATTTGTCACTTTTAAACGGATGGTACGCCGTGATGTAACCTATATCTATAAATATCTGCACAGATCTATAGAGCAAAACATCCTCCCCAATATACTGATGAAAACTCAGCTACAAAAGGCAACCAGGCACCACCATACAAAATAATCTTTAGCGAATGTAATCATAATCATAAATAATCTAAACACCTTGCAAATATTATTTTTTATTCTGGTTATAGTATGACTCTGTGCCGCAGTTCTGTGTGTGGTTTGTCCAAGTGGCATTGCCGTACCCCAGCAGGAGCCATTGCTTGACTGCTGTGAGTGTGTACAGTCAGTGTCAGACACTGTACTGTCTCTCTTTAATCACTTTTTCATTACTGTGTAATGTATTAAAAAGTGGAGAACTAGAATGTAATATATAGTGTGTCATAAAAATAGTAATAAAAAAGTCATACTATATGTATGTATGTATATGTCATTAAAAAAATCATTAAAAATAAAAATGCCATTAAAAAGTCACAGTATAGAATGTCATAAAAAATCACTTAAAATAAAAATGTCATTAAAAGGTCATAACATATTAGGTCATAAAAATCATTCATAATAAAAGTCATGGAAAAGTCATTGTAAAGTATGTCATAAAAATAGTGATTAAAAATTAAAAAAAAAGTCATAGCATAGTATAGTATGTCATAAAAAAGTCACTGAAATAAAAGTTATATTATAGTATGTTATAAAAATAGTGATAAAAAAGTCACATTATTGAATGTATTGAATGTCATTAAAAATAAAATGTCATTAAAAGGTCATAATATATTACGTCATTAAAAATCATTAAAAATAAAAGTCACTAAAATAAAAGTTATAATATAGTATGTCATAAAAATAGTGATTAAAAATTAAAAAAGTCATAGTATTGTATGTTATAAAAAGTCATTAAAATGAAAGAGTCATTTTATAGTATGTCATAAAAATAGTAATAAAAAAGTCATACTATAGAAGGTCATAAAAAATTATTTAAAATAAAAATGTCATTAAAAAGTCACAGTATAGTATGTCAATAAAGAGTCACTAAAAATAAAAAAGTCATTGTAAAATAAGTCATAAAAATAGCGAATAAAAAAAAAAGTCATAGTATAGTATGTCATTAAAAAAGTCGTTAAAAATTAATTACATTAAAAAAAGCCATAGTATGGTATGTCATAAAAAGTCATTAAAATAAAAGACTCATTAAAAAAGTCATAGTATGGTATGTCATAAAAAGTCATTAAAATAAAAGACTCATTAAAAAAGTCATAGTATTGTATTTAATAAAAAAGTAATTAAAAAATATAATGATATAGTTTGTCATGAAAAAGTCATTGTGTGTGCACTTTTCCTGGGCAGATCCTCAATGATATGCTGGCATCTAAAAACTTTGAGAACCCCCGTTTTAAGACTTTAGTTTCAAAATGCTCTAAAATGGTCAGTTTAGCTGTTTAATTTCTAAAAATTTCTCCTGGGGGGAATTTCCCTCACAGCCCCCTGAAGCGTTGGGTTGGAGAAGGTGCAGATTGAAAATGGTCTCCACCAGTGATAAAAAAAGGTGATTACGGCCCTGATTGACCGGGCGTAAAAGTGATGTTTATAAGTATTGCAACAATTAACAAAATGAATGTGTAATGTTGGCTAATCTCTATCTCTCCATTTTGGACTCCATTTATTAGAGCACTGTAATATGTAAAAGTGCCCATCCCTAATCATGTCACATTCAGCTGCCATGATATTGTTTCACAGCTCATAATGTTGCCATCTGCTGCGATGGTGTCTTCATATTCCGCCTTTCCCTCGTCTCCACTAACGCAACAGGAGCAGAACAGCGTGTAGTGATTTGTTGCAGCTTGGGGAGAACGATGTTGTGCTGATGATTATCTGTCCATGCTGCATGTGTGTGTGTGTGTGTGTGTGTAGATCTAATGGCCTATCCCACTCATGGAGCGAGAGAATCCCAGATGCCAAACACATCTCTGACATCTGTGAAAATGGGCGACCGAGGAGCAACTCATGGCAAGGTGATGCACAAACCCGCACCCATACACACAGGAAGAGGAAACAGTGGTGCTGCTGCGGCACTGAATTTACCAGTGTGTTGCCTTTTTCTTGAATTTGGGGAAACAAACTCATCATAGTTCAACTCAAAACAGCACCACCAGTAAATATTCTCCATGTCACAGTATACGCTTGTATTTAAAGTGTGTTTTCATGTTCTGTTTCTCTCCAGGAAATCTGAGCGGTAATCGTAAGAAACTGAAAGGAAAGAAGTTCCGCGCTCGCTCCAACTCCACAGAGTAAGTTCTCTTCTGGCTACTTGGTCATGTCATGAGGTTAATGAACAGTGTACATGGGATGTGCAGATAAGAAGATGCTCTAGTGGACATAGACTGGAGGAGGGAAGGAAGGGAGGAGTTATGCTTTATTTTGTACCTTTTATGTCGACAAATGCCATGAAAAGACCAAAACAAACCTCCTACCTCCTAATCATCAATAATAAAAAAGGCAAAGTGTCTCATAAAACAGCTGGGCACTGTAGTTTTTGGCAAGTGTTCCTCAAACAGGGCAAACAGTATATTTG
Organism: Epinephelus moara; assembly: GCF_006386435.1. NCBI lineage: Eukaryota > Metazoa > Chordata > Actinopteri > Perciformes > Serranidae > Epinephelus > Epinephelus moara. The sequence continues at coordinate 33,373,441 of NC_065511.1, read as the reverse complement.
TTGGCAACTATTTTCACCCATGGATTAACACACGTTGGGTGCACTCAAGAGCATTCACAGCATTGACAGGAATAAACTACACTGTAAGGGTTGACAAAATTATTTATACTTAGATGCTTTTTACGATACCACGTGTTTAAAACGATATGATCTCCATAGATTATGCATTCAATCGTGTGGATAGCACTAAAGCTATAAAAAAAAATCAGATTTTATGGCATTCTCTCCATCAATGAACCCACCACATGACCGGAGGTGTGTGTTCAGTGACCTTCTCTGCACCAGCACTGTGTGCGTGTCGTTAATAAAAAAAAAAATTAAAAAAATTAAAAATCTTGTTTTTTGCGTCAATTTGTACAGATTTGTATTGACAGTATTTAGTTTTTTTTTTATGTTAGTATTGCATTGAATTTTGGTATCATGGCAACCCCATTACAGTGCCTGTGTTTGCCCAGTGCAGCAATGTGGCACATTTATGCATTTTTAAAAAGGACAGTTCACCCCAAAATCAAAACTTCATATTTTTCCTCTTACCTGTAGTGCTGTTTATCAGTCTAGATTGTTTTGGCTTGAGTTGCAGAATGTAAGAGATATCAGCCGTAGAGATGTCTGCCTTATCTCCAATATAATGGAACTAGATGACACTCGGCTTGTGGTGCTCAAAGCGCCAAAAAAATATACTTGAAAAACTCAACAGCAATGTCTCTTTCCAGAAATCATGACCTGGTTACTCAAGATCATCCACAGACCTTGTTGTGAGCATGGAGGAGCTATTTTATTTAAACTGAAGTAACCCTGCCAACAGTATCACAGCGCAGAAGGAAGCGTGCATCTACTCATGTATTAGAGGCTCGTGCTTTCTATAGCGCAAGATATAAATAGTGATGGCGTCCTCCTTGGCTGAGCTGTAACGTTAGCTCGTTCAGTGCTAGGTGAGCTAGCAGTAGATGCACGTTTCCTTCTGCGCTGTGATACGGTTCGCAGGTGTAGATTGGTAGAAAGAAAATAGTTCCTACATGAAACTTCTCTCAACAAGGTCTGTGGATTATCTTGAGTTACCGAGTCATGATTTCTGAAAAGAGACATTGCTGTTGAGTTTTTCACATTTATTTTTTTGGCGCTTTGAGGACCACAAACCGAGTGCCATCTAGTTCCATTATATTTGAGAGAAAGCAGACATTGCCAGGGCCGATATCTGCAACTCACACCAAAACCTTTAAAAGTATCTGAACACCAATGAAGGTCAATAGTACAAAAAAACAAGTGATATCAGGACACACAAACAGTTTATTCTAGTGGGATCAATTTATATTTGGTTTTGGTCTTTTCATTAGATTTGTTGATGATAAGAAAATAAAGAATATTACTGTCCTTCTGTTAAAGGTTTAGTGTAGCTATTAAAACAATTCACACAACTCTGGAAAGAAAGCTCTCCTCAAATTTTGCATCAGAGATAAAAGAGGTACAAAGAGCCTCACAAGCCAGTCAAGTCACAGACCATGCAGTCAAGTTACCTCAGTGTGAACTCGCTGCTCTTGTCTGGCTTGTGAGGCTGCATTAAACCTCTGAGTCCTTTAAACTTAACTCACCTTTTACCTGTGAATAAAGTGTTTGCATATATGCCCGTTGACTGTGAATGAACAGTGTGCATCGGCTGCCTCCCAGCCTGGCGTGTTGGTCTGTTTGTCTGTGGGTTTGAAGGTCTTGGCATTTAAACTGTCTGCAGTGCACCTGTTCTCATAGCGAGCATGAGACTGACTGCTAACTGCTTGGAATGACGTGACATGTAACCAATATGCAACTGAGCCTGTAACACACGACACAGTTGTTTGTGATTTCCATGGTGCCGTTTTCATCTGAAACCACACACAGGTCTGTCCGCCATCTTCTCACCATTTTCTCAATTGCATCTTGGTGTTTGTTCAGGATATCTTTGCTCTGCTCTGCTTTCCTAAAAATATTTCCTCTTCCTCTCTCTCCCCCCCCAACACTCGCTTATTTCTGGGAATTTTTCTGTCCTTTTTCAATTTCTTTTCCCTCCTTCCTTTTTCTCTCTTCTCCCCCTCCTTGTGTTGTGTCCATCACCCCCTCCTCCCCCTCCCACAGGTATTTAACCCCTCGCTTCAAAACAGAGTTTTATGATGTAACTAAATGGGTAGAAGATGTGAATAGAAACACTCAAGGACCTTACCTTAGGTATTACCTCAGACCATGTCCTGTACCCCACACGCTTGTCTAAAATCCCCCTCACTTTTGGTTTGATTTGTGGCTTGGTCAAGGGAAGTAGCAACTAGCTCCAATCTGGACGTTTAAGAGTAATATCTCAGAGAGAGTGTTATCTACAGCTGGCATGTTGTGTAGTTTCTCAAAGGGGTTGCTGCTGAGTATTAAAAAAAAGTTTTTCTGCTTTACATTATAATATATCCTATTTTATGTCATCCTTCCTTTTAGTTTGAGTGAAGACATTTGTTTCTTTTTGATCAGCTGCTCTTTACTTTGCAGATTTTTTATTTTCATTCTGCAAAAAGAATAATGGCTCTTACTGCCTGTGCTAGTGTGACAGTTCTAACACAGTCATGTTATTCCTAATTTCTCCTTATTCCCTTCTTTGCTTCTCCCCCTCAGTCTCTTGTTCCCTCTGCATGTTGCGTGTTGTTCTGTCAGTAAGTGTCTGTGTGTCCGCGCTGCCTCTCACCCAGTGACCTCACGTGCCTTCGCATCAGTGTGATGTCAGTGCAGAGCCAAACATTTCGGGCGCTGCGCTGACATCATCACTGTGCTGCTGTGATGAACTGTAGGCCGCCACTCTGATCCAAGTGTCCAAGGTCTATAGATAATCACAAGCCACAAGGTTTCCCTGACAAGGAAGCTCATGGGCGCCCTGGCTCTGTAGAGCGCCGGTCCCATGTCATCGACAGTTTCTTCCCTTCTATGAGATAAACGCCACCAAATAGTCAACGAGCACTGTAATCTATAGACCTTCATTGTGTCCAGGAGCACAGTCCTGCCCTTCTCCCTGTTAGTACATCTGCTGGAGGACAAAGGAGTGGAGACATGTGGAGGGTTACATCAGGGAGCTCTGGTTCCAGAAGTAAAACTAAAGACTAATTTTTCGCACAGGCTTAGTGACATAATTGACCAATTACCATCAAGTAAATCAGCACAAAGACCTTCTGATGAAATCACCTGCTTAGAAAATATATATATATATATATATATTAACTCTTTAAAACCTGGAGTGATATAACTTTTCTTGTGCTGCTTTCAGACGCCTTTCGCAGGTATTTAAACCTTTGAACCCGAGCAAATTGGTGTGATTTCTTTCAAAAACATGGGAGAAATAAGCAGCTTGGTAAGAAATGTCATAAAAATTGCAAAAAACAAATAAAAAATTTAGGAAATTATTTTAAAAATGATATATAAAAAAAAAAGATTTAGAAAATTATTTAAAAAAAAAGGAAAAAAGGAAAAAGCTAGAAAAAAAATATATTTATGATTATTATTGTATTATTACATTTTAAAATTATGTTACAGAATTATTATAATTTTTAAGCACTCTCTCCAGGTCATTTCCATGTTTGTGTGTTTTTAACTTTCTTTTCATTTTTTTCTCTCCTAATTTTCTCTTTTAACTAATTTCTCAGTATTTTGGGGGGTGGGGGCCATTTCTTCTGTTATTGCTCATTGCCTTCTTTCCATGTTTCTAAAATAAATCAAGCCAATCTGCTCAGGTTTCAAAGGATTAATCTAAAAAAGTCACAGGTAGAGCACAAGACTGGGCACAAATCTCTTCACAAGAATACTGCATTAAGTAAACAGCCAATCAGCAAGCTTAAAATACTGCTGCTAATGGCAGCAGTTGCAGTAGAGATTGAGCCTTGTAGAATACAGCGGTATGATCAGTTCAGACTTTTTTGTTGCTGTTTTTACGTTGATAGTTACAGCAGTAACAGCATTTTATTATTATACTTTTAACTTTATTTAAAGATATACTTTGCAGGATTTTCTTAAAAAGCAGTGTATAGACTCATACTGACATAATCCTTCTCAATTATCACTTATGACCCACTAGAAGTGTGTAGCGGTGTGTTTTTCTTCAGAGACTCTTCAGAGCCCTCTGCCTGTATTTTCTTATTTTCTTTTGATTGTCTGTGCTCTGGATGTTTATGGGTGTGTAGCCCTACAGTGCTCATGCGAGGTTGGGGATTTATACAAAGGTAGCGACCAGGTGCCAGACCATAAGCAGGACACATCCAAGAAACAGAGTGCTTAAAAAAGGACATAGAGCTGGGGAACTGCCAGACGAGAGCTCATCTGGTGCTGACTTTTACTTTCTCTGGTGTGCATGTTTACAAGCAGTAACCGATGATCCTGGTTAGTATACATTTAAGATTTTAACCTAACCTTTAACCTTTTAACTTTCTTGGTTCACTGCACTGATTCACCAGGTCAGATTCCTGTTCATTGTACATTTAGGGAATAAAGCAACTCTAATTCTGAGTCCAATATAACGTGCAACACACGTAAAAACCTTCCATTAAAGGTTTATTTTCGCAGAGTTTTCTTATTTGAAAAAAAAGGAACTAGAAAGAGGGAAAGCTGTTTGTTGTAAAGATTGTATTTTCCTATGTATAACAGGGGTGGAACGTAACTAAGTACATTGACTCAACTCAAATACTATACCTAATACAAGTCTAAGGAGCTTTTGCTTTACTTGAGTATTTCCATTATTTTTCAGCTTTGTACCTCTACTCCTCTACTGTATGTCTCAAAGAAAAATATTGTACTTTATACTCCTCTACATCTATTAAACATAGTTGCTAGTTACTTTACTGATTCAGATTATTAATACAAAATATAAACCCATCAATAGATGATGAGATATTGCTATGGATTAAACTACCCCGCACTATATAAAGTCATTTAAATAATTATAATTAAATAATATAAACATATTATTCTGAAATGGGCCATTCTGCACAATAAGAATTTATGCTTCTGGTACATTAAGTATAATTTCATGCTAATACTTTAATATTTTTACTTAAATAAGATTTTGAATGAATGACTTTCTCATTTCTACACTGTCGTGTTGTTACTACTTTTACTGAAGTACAATATCTGAGTACTTCTTCCACTGCTGATGTGTAGCAAATTAAGGATTGTTTGTGATTGATCAAGTCAGGTGTAAAAAATTACTTGAGTTTACTAATAGAGACATGCTAATCTAATAACAAGACCAACAGTCTGCAGCCTCACCAGTGGCAATATGAAACTATACTTTGACACGGCAGTGCTTTGAGCTAGATGCTAAAGTCAGCATGCTTGCAATGGCTGCAGTTTTAGAAATAATTATCAAATATGGGATTTCATTAGAAAAGTACATCTGGAGCCAGCGGCCCACCCACTCCCTCCACTACTTTGACCAGTCCAGGTATTTCTGACCACCAATCACAGTGATATAAACAAGCTACTGTACTGTACATGGGGCAGGCTCTCTGTGGCTGTTTCACTGGACAGGAGTTCTTCCTCTGACTTTCTCAGTCTGTTCTCACCCAGCTCCGGTCTGGTCTGCCGTCCCAGTCACCTCACCACACTCACTGCCCCCAGCATTCCTCATTTAATCACACACACTGATCTAACTGTTCAGGACTACACACTGGCTCTGCAGAAGTTACCTTTAGCAGCATGTGTTTCTTAACAGTGGCTAAAGGTGACTTCCTGCAGATGGTTTGTGTGTCCGATGATGAAGAGAAAGTAATGCTGTGGCAGAGTGAGTTGCAGGAAACTATGACTATGCCCACACCGCAGCTGGGACCCGTGTACTGCTGTGTGCAGAGGTTGCCCCTAAAAGCTTATGTATGTTTTTTAAGAGATTACATGACCTGCCTGTCGCTGTGCTTTTGGTGAACGGCAACAAGAGCTTTTAAGATCAACCTCTCTCTGTAGGAGGGTGAATCATTAGAGCAGCTCAAGATGAATGTTGCCCAAAGTCACAGATCTAACATTAGTTCCTGAATCTCGCCTCAGTTACCCATCTGTGTCTTTGGCCAACTTAATCCTAAACCAATGTAAGAGGCAATATTTTAATAATGTCACTTCTTCTTTTCCTCAGGACACTATCCCCTGCCAAGTCTCCCACTTCCTCTACTGGATCTATTGCATCCAGCAGGAGATACCCGTACCCCATGCCCCCGCTCCCCGATGACCAGAGGAAAGCAAACAGGCAGAGCGCCAGGGCAAGTATCAGGAGCACATTACATCATGTATAGGTCCAGTGTGTAGGGATTAGGGGGATATATTGGCAGAAATGGAATATAATATAAGAAGTATTTTTTCTCTAGTGTATAATCACCTGAAATAGGGATTGCTTTGTTTTATGTTACCTCAGAATAAGCCGTACATCTACAAAGGGAGCGGGTACTCATCTATAGAGTCCACCATGTTGCACCAACCTGTTTCTACAGTAGCCTAGAATGGACAAACCAAACACTAACTCGAGATAGGACCATTCGTGTTTTGTGCCGGCCACTGTAATTAGCAGCCCCTCCACACAAGCCCAAACAGCTTTGGAAAAAAAAGATTTTTGATATGAAACTGCTTTATTTATTATTTTTATCGGTTTAAATCTCTGGGTCCATATATTGCAACGAGGAGGAGACCTCTGCAGACAATTTGGCTCCTGGCAAAAAAATCCTGAATGTCTAGATCATTAGTTAGCAGAGAAAAAAGGTGAGCACACATTATTAGGTGCTAGGCTAGCAGCTCATCCAAGCCAAAAAGCATCAGAATAACACTGATTTGTAACACGAAGTTTAAATTTCCCAGTTTAAATCACCTGGGGTCTCATTTGTAAACATTTCATATGCACAAAACGAGGCCTGAAAGAGGTGTACGCCACTTCCCAAGCAAAAGTTGTGATCTTAAAAACCATGTATACGAACATTTTGGAGACAGGAAATTGGCGATGCAGATGGTGAGGTTGAAGCCTGATTGTAGAAATTGTCAAATGTTTCTTTGTGCATGAAATTTTTGGCTTCTACGCATCTTTTAATAAATGAGATGCCTGGTCCGTTTGTTTTGGAGGTGAAGAGGCCTCTGCGGATAATTTTCTCCTGGTAAAAACCTCCTTAATGATGAATAATGTAATGTAATGAATTCTAACCAGGAGAACCTGACTGCAATGACGGCCTTGCTCCATCTTTTGTTTCTGCGTTTATTGTTTTGATTGAGAGACCCCATAGTGGTAGAAAATTACATGCTGTATGTTGAATACAGAACCAATATAATGTAAATAGGAAGTGAAGCGACTGACAAACAGTGAACTCATGTTAAAATGTCTTTCCTTTAATCATCTCTTCCCTTGTTCTCTCCTCTTTTCTTCTCCTCAGCTGTGGGAGACTTCAATATAACAGCCTCCTTACCCACTCTGTGAAAGACCTCGAGGAACTACACTTGTCTCTCCTTTTCTATGAATGAAAAACACAAAAATGAAACAAAATTGACTCTAAGCGATTTAAGAGAAACAGAGAGAGAGCCCCCCCACTGGAGTGGAAATAGGCAAAGGCGTGTGTGAGTGAGTGTGTACAAGCATCTCCGAGGCCGTCTCTCCAGGCGGCGTCATTCAGTGGATCTCTACAAGACGATGCGGATCGCCAGCGGAGAAACCAGCTCCACATCCACTCCAGACCAGCTGGAGCTCAGACTGAGCTGTTCCTGTCTGCTCAGGCCGCATCTATGGGACTGGGACCCCCCCCTTCCACTCCGACCCCTCCTTACCTGTCCCAAACCCTTAAACCTCAACACATCCTCCTTTAGCTCGGCTCTCGTCACTTCAATGCCACTGCCCCCCCCAAAAGAGTTGTTTGGAGCTCCTCTGTTAATGGAGCAGCAGAGCCAGGAGCAGGTCATCGCATCACACTGCATCTCTGGACTTGTTGGATCATTTTGACGCACGTGAATCACTGTATGCATGAGACAACCCTGTTTATCATCAACCTCCTCCTACAGAAAAGACGAGAAGAACAGCGGTCTGATGTGAGAGGAAAGCATGCGAGGGGGGCAGTGATTTTATACCTTCTGTAGGCTTAAAACGCTTCCTCTCCACTATAGGTAACCCATATTGTATCACCAGTTATAGCCCATAACCCATGACATGGACCCCACCTGACCCCGCCCTGCTCTTCCTCGCCTCGTTTTGTTTGTGCGTGTGTAAATATGTACAGTAAAAATACACACAGAGTATGTTTTTGCTTTTATTTTGAAAGAGACTGAGACGTCTCTTCCTGCTGTGTTGTGTTGTAGACAGAAGCGGATCTCTGTAGATAAGAGGGCCCCGCACTGGTTCTTCTGTCTGTGTTTCTATTTTTCGTCCTCTCCTTTTTTTTCTTCCTCCCTCCGGCTTTTTCCTGTGTGACTGTGACCTCTATAGCTTTCTCCATCCACAGCAGAATGTAAAAGTGTTTTTATATTATCTTAGCACTGGTTTTCATCCATCTCTGGGAGAAACACAGACATCCAGTAATGACTGAGGAAGTATTGATGAAGTTGTTGATGGTGGCACATTAGGAGTGTTGTTGGAAGCGGCTGTTGATGAGTATTATTTAGGAACATTTAATTAGTTTTATGTGCCATTTCCTGAGTGAAATGGATGCGACGTGTTTGGTGTAGTTATAGCCGCTTTTCACTCCTGGGGTTTTTCTTTCTTTGAAATTTCCCGTCGATGACGTTAAGATGTTTTTCCCCTGATTCTACATTTGAGCCAAGTGTGCTTGTGTTTTCACGATGTGGCAGCACATGAAGTCGCTCAGATGAATGCGAGAATAAGACGTGCAGTTGACGGCCTGACTTGGGCGAGGAATCTGGAAGCTGTGATTGAAATGTGCATTTTGGGTTTAGCTGTGATGATTGAGATATTTAGCCTTGTAAATGATTAACTATGCTGTACAGTGCTTGCTGTTTGAGCTTGTGGAGACCAACAGCATGACAGTTCTATAATCAAATTAAGTTATTTCTCTGGTAGGCTGTTTGTGAGACCATCACGGGAAACGAGCATGTCACTGAAAAACTTTTTGCCTCATTGCCTATTTGCTGTTGTCTAAATGGGTTTGTGTACCACAGACTGTCAGCAGAGTTGGGACAATTCATGGCAGGAAGTCGCAGGGTTTAAAAACGACTGAGAACAGATTTTCTTTTGTGCTGATGTCATGCCAGTGTAGCTATTTAAAGGGACAGTTCACCCCCAAATCAAAAACAAATTTTTCCTCTCACATGTAGTGCTGTTGATCAGTCTAGATTGTTTTGGTGTGAGTTGTCGAGTGTTGAAGATATCAACCTTCTCTCCAATATAATGGAACCAGATGACACTCAGCTTGTGGTGCTCAAAGCGCCAAAAAATACATTTGAAAAACTCAACAGCAATGTCTCGTCCCAGAAATCATGACCTGGTTACTCAAGATAATCCACAGACCTTTCAGTTTCATGTAGGAACTATTTTCTTATCACCGCATAGAAGGAGGTGTGCATCTACTCATGAACGAGAGGCTCGTTCTCGTGACAGCATGAGATGCAAACAATGCTATCCTCCTAAGCTGAGCTGTTATGTTTGCTAGCTCATTGGTGCTATGTGAGCTAGCAGTAGATGCACACTTCCTTCTGTGTAGTGATACAGTTGGGAGGTGTAGCTAGGTAGTAAGAAAATAGTTCCCACATGAAACTGCTCACAACAATGTCTGATTTCTGGAGAGAGACATTGCTGTTGAGAAGGGCTGCCCCCCTAAAGTTGGAGATTCGAAACATCTGTCAGAGACCCCTCATTCAGCAGAGATTAATTTAAGTCCAGCATATTTTCACACAGTGTCTGGCTTTTCTTTGGTATCTAGTTTGGGCAAAAATATCGCACATTTCTGATCCAATGTTAGCGTAGTTGTTTACTATATTACGTGAATATCACTGTCACCCTGAACATCCCACTGAACCCTGTTTCAACTCTCAAACTCTATATGTAAAAAAAAAAAAAAAAAAAGGAACAAATTGTCGAATATTTGTATTGAACGGCAAGAGTTTAAAAAAAAAAAAAAAATTGGCACACCACAAGCCGCGCGGACACCCCATGTGCAGGGACTCTGTCCTTCCCACGGCGGCCGTGGGTTTGGTTTCAGCCCATGGCCCTTAGCTGCATTTCGTCCCCCTTTCTCTCCCCCCTTCACTCTGGATCTGTCCTGTCTAATAAAGGCAGATATCTCCAACACTCAACAACCCACACTAAAACAATGTAGTCTCATAAACAGCACTACAGGTAAGAGGAAAAATATGTATTTTTGATTTTGGGGTGAACTGTCCCTTTAAGTTCGATTTTTTTTTTTTGGAGACTAATCCCATATCGTTCCCCCAAAGCAAGTTCTTTGTACAGTTACAACTCATTGTTCTACCTTGTGTAGACGTTGTTGTCCTACAGCCTCCTGTCTGTCATTTTACCGTTGTTTAGTTTTGTTGCGGTGTGGGCACTCGTTCATTTGTAATTCATGTATGCATTAGGACTGTATAGGTAATACGATCTTCACAATATTGGACTAATATTGCTACTAGTATCTTTTTTATTAAGTACCTTTGTAATGTTCACTTTTTTCTCAGCGTTATGTACAGCAACGATTCAAACAGTAATTAAGTGCATTATTGTAATTATGTGTGTTGATGAGTTTGAATGGAGACAATTTTTTGAAACACATTTGTCCTGGGGCCAATAGAAGTGGTCGTTCCTCTGGCATGTGCTCATCTGTATCATATAAGGTTTGGACACATATAATGTTGTAAATGAGATCTGTATGGGCTCATGATTTGCCTTCTAACCAGAGCTTTCTTCTCTGCTCTGGTCTTCTTTAAGTATTGGTCAGTGTCCAGTGGCCCAGTCTACTTCCTGGGCTACTTAAGGCTGCGGAGAGCTACGCCTCAGAGCTCTTGATTTTTAGAATCAGAATACTGTGCTAAGACTTTTGTCCTAGTGTCATGGACGTTGCACTCTACTACATTCTGAGGACTCTCCGCTGAGGATGGGACCACGCAGGCTGCAGCGATTTTTTTTTTTCCAATCCTCCAAACATATCTGCTGCGTCTGCCTGCGCACACGGCTGGACTGACAGATCCTTAACAGGACGACTCTGGCAGAAACGTCCCCACAGATGAGCTGTCTGTCTCTCTCTGGCCAGAGACTTGAATGTATCCGTGTACCACCCAGTCTCAATCATGTGGTCCCATCCTGCCAGACACATCAGCACTCTGCTGCAGGGACCTTGAACCCCCCCACATGTACTAGTTCAAATCTAAATACTGAAGTTGCTGTCATTTTTTTTTTTTTTTTTTTTTTTTAATTTTGCCTGTATGCTGTACAGACTGATGATGCAAAAATCAATCCCCATATTTTTTTTCCTCTTAATCATTCAGTATTGTAATATATTTAATATAAAATAAAACTTTCATCAACACATCTGTCTATGCTGACATTTCTAATAACTCTAAAAACACTACAGGTATAATGGAAAACTGACTTCATTCATTCTTTTGTATTACAATATGGTAAATAAGCAACACGATCGGGATGCACAGATCTAACTAGTAGTTCAGTCAGGAAGACTTAATGTTATTCACAATTCTCTCTCGATCCCACTCCCACCACTTCCAACAATCTGTCTGACTAAACTTTAAATCTGTTCTCCTCTCTGCTCCTGTCAGCTGTCATTTTAGGCAGAATCGTCGCACCCTCCTCCACCCCATTCACCTCCAGTCACCTTAGCGAGAGCCCAGGACCAGCTCATCAAAAGCCCACTCCTCTTCACACCCAGATCCTCAGCTCCCTCATCTCATCTCATCTCATCTCATCTCATCTCATCACCACCACCATAACCACCACCAGCGTCTAGACTCCACAGGGGTGGGGGATCCCTAATCTCCTACGTCTTTACATCACGATGGGGTCTAATCGCAAAAGACATTTAACTTCTATATGTGCCTTCTCTCAGAGCAAGTCTCTCCTGATTGAACTATTAGTGATCTGCATGCAGTCACAGCTGACTAGGTCTTAGGTGCCACAGTAATAATCCCTGGCCTCGTGTTACCTTACAGAAAAATGAGTTCAACAATTTCAAACTTGGAAAAAAGAGAGTGTATTGGCAGAAATCCAGAGTTGAAGTATCAGAATTGGCGACTGAGGAGAGAAGGCTGGATCAGATCATCCCAACAAGACACGCCAATAAAAAAATAAATACAATTTTAATCTCTGTGAGCAACTGGATGAAATAGAAAAGAAACCAGTTGATAAAAACATCCTAGGGTTCAGTGGGTGTAAAAATGTTCAAACCGGTTTGTTACTAAGCAAAACAGTGGACCAGGATACTGAATTTTATACACTTGATGCAGCAGCCGCCCCCGATTGGAACACGACACCATGTCCCAACAACAAGCGAGTGTCCTACTATCACATCGCATCATGTAACATCAGAGCTGAACAAACATAATGTTTAATCATGTCGTCACTGTTTAATACTGATGCAAAACAAGTTGGATTTAGTGTTGTGATGCCACTGGCACAGGTTGCTGATGTAGGCTGCTTTTTAACTAACAAATGCTGGTTCAGCTGGTTTGCATACTGTATAATCAAATTGCTTTCAGGTTGCACATTGGACTGGACAAAATAAAAATCAACCCAACTCTACATTCTGTATTATTTAATTTATCTGGCATTAGATAGAACTTAGACTGCTTAACCAACATCCTTTCATGGTGGGCATATCAATCCATTACAGTGTATTTTTTCTGAATTAAGATGTACCGTGTTAACTGTGGCTTAGATATTGAAAACAACGTTTGACCAAACAAGACTTTTCAAACACAGATGAAACTGTGCTGAACCCCAGAAGCCCCAAAACACTGGATGTTTTGGCTGAGACGGTCAATGAGAAAGTCATCCCGTCACTTCTGTGGACAGTTCTTCACTGTATGTCACAGGTGTTTCTCAGAGGCTGCTGTTCATCTGCCCCATTTTACACTGTAGGTCCATTTGAATGCTTCATATGTTGTACAGGTTTATCACAAATGCTCTTGCGAGTGGTGCCGCAGTGCCTGCAGTCTGTCATGATGGATGGCTTTTATTGCCACTGCTGCATCCTCATCAAGTGATTCCCGGATGCAACTTTTCAAGCGGTCGATGCCAAACCCAGTGGAGGCAGAGACAGGAACCACGTGTCTGAAGGTCATGTAGTTCTTGGGTATCATGTCATCAGGCAACAGATCAGAGAACTCTGCAGGAAGTAAAAACAACAGAAAGAAAATTTAACACACGAAAGCCCAAGATGTATTTATTTTCCTGTCAACATGTCAAAGCTGTAACAAATGCTTGTTATTCTTTGTGTCTGGGTTGTCATCATTTAATATGCATGTTTAATGCTGCAATTTTTGGAAAATTGTGTAGTACAGTATCTAGTGACCTTGTGATAATAGCAACTAATCCCAATTTTAACTCTTTTTCCTCATCTTGACATAGTATAGTGTGTCATCAAAAACCATGGAAAAAGTCACAGAAAAGCATGTCTTCCAAAATGATGAAAAAATAGTCATAGTATAGTATATCGTCCAAAATCATGATAAAAAGTCATAGTATAGTATGTGGTCCAAAATCATGAAAAAAAAGTCAAAGTACAGTATGTGGTACAAAATCATGAAAAACAAGTCATAGTATAGTATATGGTCCAAAATCATTAAAAAAAAATCAAAGTATA
>NC_065511.1:33328014-33359172 GCF_006386435.1 Epinephelus moara | reverse complement strand
AGTATGTCGTTCAAAATCATGAAAAAAAGTCATACAAAACCATGAAAAAATAGTCATAGTATAGTATGTCGTCCAAAATCATGAAAAAAGTCATAGAATAGTATGTCGTCCAAAACCATGAAAAAGTCATAGTAAAGTATGTCATCCAAAATAGTATAAAAATGTCATAGTATAGTATAGCATTTAAAATGGCATAGAAAAGTCATAGTATGGTATGGCATCCAAAATGGCATAGAAAAGTCATAGTACAGTATGTCGTCCAAATTGGCATAAAAAAGTCATAGTACAGTATGTCGTCCAAAATGGTATAAAAACATCATAGTATAGTATAGCATTTAAAATGGCATAGAAAAGTCATAGTACAGTATGTCGTGCAAATTGGCATAAAAAAGTCATAGTAAAGTATGTCGTCCAAAATGGTATAAAAACGTCATAGTATAGTATAGCATTTAAAATGGCATAGAAAAGTCATAGCACAGTATGTCGTCCAAATTGGCATAAAAAAGTCATAGTATGGTATGTCATCCAAATAGGCATAAAAAAGTCATAGTACAGTATGTCGTCCAAATAGGCATAAAAAGGTGATAGCACAGTATGTCGTCCAAATTGGCATAAAAAAGTGATAGTACAGTATGTCGTCCAAATAGGCATAAAAAAGTCATAGTGCAGTATGTCGTCCAAATTGGCATAAAAAAGTCATATTACAGTATGTCGTCCAAATAGGCATAAAAAAGTCATAGTACAGTACGTCGTCCAAATTGGCATAAAAAAAAGTCGTAGTACAGTACATCGTCCAAATAGGCATAAAAAAGTCATAGTACAGTATGTCGTCCAAATTGGCATAAAAAAAGTCACAGTATAGTATGGCGGCCAAAATGGCATAAAAAAGTCATAGTACAGTATGTCGTCCAAATTGCCATAAAAAAAGTCACATTATAGTATGGCGTCCAAAATGGCATAGAAAAGTCATAGTATGGTATGGCGTCCAAAACTGCATAAAAATGCCATTGTATAGTATGGCATACAAAATGGCATAAAAACATCTTAATATTAATATGGCAACCCAAAGGGCATAAAAACAATAAAGTACAATATGGCGTTAACAATGGCATAAAAACGTCACAGTATAGTATGGCGTCCAAAAGGGCATAAAAAAAGTCACCAATTCAGTATCTGACCAAATGTTGGAAATTTGTGCCAAATGTGGACTCCCTTGAGATGTTCTTGAGATGGCATTTACAAGGATGGGACATATGGACAGATGAACAACTCACAAACATAATGCCTCTGACCACAGCTATCCCCAGTGCAGAGGCACAAAAAACAAAAAACAAAGCATCAAATTTACCATCTGGGTTTTGTAGTTGCTCCTCCAGCTCTGCTAGTTTGTCCTCAGCATCTGGTAGGTCCATCTTATTCACCACCAATAAAGCCGGCTTTGACACAAGCTCCTCTTTGTACAACTCCAATTCCTGGAGGCCATGGTGAGAGAGGAGGAGGAGGAGGATGAAGAAGATGGTGGATGAGTCAATGATGGGACACTTTACAACTAAAATTTAATTATGAAGATCTTTCAAGACATCAGTCTCACCTTGGTGAGGAGTTGAACAGCTTCAAAGGCCGACCTAAACGGTGTCTTACTTGCCAGCTGGAAACCACAAACATCCACCTGCAGCCAGACAGATCACAACTAAATCAAACTCCATCATCATTAGGTTTTTCTGACCACATTCATACATACATGATGAAGATGTTAGCTACGCACCACAAACAGAAGCTGCCTGGTCCTCTCCACATGTTTCAGGAACTTGTGGCCCATGCCTTTGTTCATGTGAGCTCCCTCGATCAGGCCTGGGAGATCAGCAACAGAAATCTACCAGAAATAACAAGAACACCACTAAATGAGGGGAAACAAATAAAAAGGAAACCAGTTCAACGGACAGTTAAAGGACATTACACCAACGTGCATTCTCATACCTGCTTGTAATCTGTATACATCAGTTTGCCGATCTCAGGCCTCAAAGTTGTGACTGTGAAATAATAAAGATTTTAGAAATGGCACTAAAAAAAGCACAGAATATTGACTTGAAGAAAGATTCAACTCAGACAGAACACCTCTGTACGTGTGTGCAGTATGATGCACTTACAAGCATAGTTGGCAATCTGAGGTGTGGCATTAGACATGGCGGTCAGGAGAGAGGACTTTCCAGCATTTGGGAACCTGATGAAGAGTCAACACCACATATTTAAAGGGTGGGATCGTGTACATTCTTTTCCACGTTTTTGAAATGCAAACTCCCACTCAGCCGTTGGCAAAAAGCAGAGATGTAGGTTACAAACCTCCCTCAACACACAAGCACGCAGCTCTCTGACAGTGAAAGCATAGTTATATTGCTCTTTTCAAAGCCACCAGACTCCATTGACAAAAACACTAGTTTTACCTCACAGCACACAGGAGCTGCTGGTCTCCCGCTGCCTCGATCATTTAGTTTGTATTATGTTGTGACTTTTATTTACAAACTATTGTAGTGTTCACAGCAGTACATGAGTTTAAATGGGTTTATAATATGTAGCAGAAAACTACATCAGATCATGTTGCAAAATGGTTTCAGAAGGGCTTTGGAAAATAGTATTTTGATGCTAAATCATACATACTTAGAGTATTAGTTTTCTCATTTGAAAACATAAGTAACACTACTGGGAGGCTACAAAATGAAATGAAAACTAATAAATAAATAAATAAAACAAATCATGGAGTCACCCTTTAAGAGAAATATTTGTTACAATTTAAGTCTCAACTAAAATGAACCAAACTGTTCATGTGTGTGTCTGCTCTCACCCTACAAGGCCCAGGTCAGCGATTAGTTTGAGGTCCAGCCTTATATGTTTGTTCTCGCCCTTTCTGGGCTCAAACCCAGAGCGGAAGGAGCCGCCGGTTCCTCCTTTCGCCACCATCAGACGATCACTCTCAGTGTTCAGGTCACCTTGACGGAAGAAGTGTTGAAAAAATATGAGATTTGGGTGTGCTACTCACATTTGATTACTGATATATTGTAGCTGCTACAAGAGATTGCTGCCAAACGAAATTTTGTTGTATATTTTTGTACAATGACAATAAAGCTTCTTCTTCTTCTTCTTCTTCTGTTTTATCCCACACATGATGTACATAACCTGATGAACATACAACCTAGCAGCAAAGTAGGAGCTCTATTAGAAAACTGTAGCACAGGCTATTTTGACCATGCATTGTGCAAAATGAGGGAGGTTTTAAAAAAGAAGTTTGACATACCAATTACTTTGCCATCATCAGTGGTGACTGTGATACCAACTGGAACCAAGATCTCCTTATCATTCCCCTTGTCTCCTTTCAGCGCTCGGACACTGTTGATAAATAACATTCACACACACTAAATACAAAACAGCTCTTAGCATCTCTTACACAGCATATTTAAGGATCTCTGAGAAACATAACTCATCAGCTTATGTCAGTGATTGATGAATGATAATAACCAATAACAATGACAGATAGTCTTAAGGTTGTATTTGTAGGAACAAACCTGCTGTTGACTCCTGTTCCACCGACAAAACGCTTCTCAGGGTACTTATCCTTGATCCTCTTCAAGGTCATGTTCTTTGAAGCCACCACCCAAACATCTCCCCCGCTTCCTCCCCGACCCCCTAAACGGGGTAGACCCATGCCCCCGCTGCCTCCACGGACATACAGACGGAGGTTGTCCACAAAGTTTCCATACTGCAGGACAAAGAAGAGAGACATAACAGTGATGAGATTCAAATGTATGCAAGTGCCTCTGGATATAAACAGGTGAGTCAAGTCTGGAGCTGCCTCACTGACTCAGGTAACCTACACTAATAAAGTGTTTGATTTACAATCATTTATTGACATGTGGCAGCAGCATGAGAGAGAGAGAGATGGCTGGGAGAAAAATAAAATGACATTTGACAATGGTTAAGTTGTCTTTTGGGAAACTTAGAGTTCTTATACTAGCACTCATTTTATCTATTTTATTTTTATTTGATAAGGACAATGCAGTCTAACATAGCTCCAAGCTGACTGTCCAAATTTAGATTTATGATATTTTACAGTTGCCATTCATGCTGCTCCTTGTTCCTCTATTACTGTCTTGTCTTTGGATAAATCTGGAAAGAGGCTCTGGAGCTAGACTGTTGATACATTCGATAACCAATTTCAGGAAACAAAAGTTAATGAAGCTGCCAAAGCTGAAAAGATTGCATGTCTTTTTTTTTAAATATAATATGCAGCATTCAGTTATTCTATTTACAATAATTAAAGTATTTACTGTATTGGTTTGATAGCAAAAAATATCTGGTCACCTGTCCTGGACCCTTGCAATTTTACTCTCTTTACATGTGTGTCATCCTTGATAGTTTGTAAATGAGTGATTCAATGCCCTCCCTCTCATTATGTCAAATAAACGTTATGTTGCTTGACTATATAAGCGTTTACTGGAGCTTTCAATTGTATCTTGGTATCTACATTTGCTGCTGCTGCTGCTGCTTGTACATTTGTTAGTTGTACTTTTACAGTTTTTATATATTTAAAATTGCATTCATTTTGTACTTATATTGGTTAGAGGTTTTGTTTTTGTTCAATATTTATTATTCCGTCAAATGTGTGTTAAGTTATAATAGTATGCAGCATGTGAGGATGACACATTTACAATTTTGTTATGCTTACATAATAAGAATAGAGGTTTTCTTGAATCTTATATTTAGGTTGAAAGCTCAGGGAAAAGCTTATGAATGGACCTTGAGTTGGGATTGTTTTGTCGAACAAATGGGATGTCAAGGATGACAAAGATTAGTTTTCATGCTCAAAAAATCCTTGTTATCAAAGCATCTTTACATTTAATGCTACATAAAGATTTTGACACATCCATAAACTAAAGTGTAACTCAATAGTTATCCGACATTAACACCGGTTTACTCTTATACTATTCAGTCGCAGGTGGCTATAATCATATTAACATCATATATTAAAAGGAGGCAAACACACCAAGACATCACACACACACCAAGTTAGTCAATGCTTATGTTTTGATAGCAGTTAGCATGTCACACAGCTAGCTTGCCGACCAATGTCAACATCACAGTTCTTAGTAAACAAAAACTGTTAACTTGTTTCCAGGACATTAAAATCATGTCTGCTACAGTTCTTACCTTCCGGAAGCAGATTCTGCTAAAGTGGACCATCCTCAGTGGCGTTTATTGCCACTTTCTGTGTTGTTGACAGAGCTAACGGCTAGTTGACATGTGTATGTAGGAAGGACCGGAAGCGGTGGGTTCCTCTCAGCTGATTGGACCAAGAGACAAAGAGGCGGGACTCCGAGAGGTTGAGTGACAGCTCAGTTTACCTATGATCTTATGATGCTGAATCCAATGGTAACACCTTCCCTCAACCTAATATCACCCATTATATTTTGCTCTTTTCTACTGTTTACTTGTTATGTTGCCTTGCAGTTTTTTATGTTTGTTTTTTACTGATACTTATTGCTCTCCACTATCCTCTTATCTTATCTAATATGTTAAATATACGGCTAAATTGTGCATTTCAGCTATCAGAATGAAATAAATGTGCTTTAAAGTTGTGAAACATCAGAATGGTCAGGTGGAAAATGTATCACAAATGCTTGGTGCTTTCCTCCCATCATGATCCAAATGTAATCTACTCATGAACATAATGTTCAGTTCAAAATGAATGGTCCACAGTGTGTGTTGCCTTCATGTCCATTATGGAAGAACCCATTGTTCACATTGTTCCCTTTCACTTTGACATTTTATTTTGAACTTATTGCTGTATAATTATTTTAAGGATTATGCATTACTTATATGTTTAAATTAACATTTAAAAAGAAATCTCATGTATCCCTGCAATATTCCAAATTGGGAGGTTGGGTATTGGAGGGAAGACCCTGACTCACAAGGAGTGGGAAAGTCATAACATCAGGAAATTGGGACAAATTGTAAAGCAGGAGAGAATAATGACAGTGAAATTAAAGCTTATTTTAATCTTTATTAATAAAGTTGTCACAGTATTTACAATTGAAATCCTTAATTGCAGAAATTCGTCTCAAGGTTCTACACTGGCCTCAGATAAAGATAAATGAAGAGAGATTGTAACAAACAGAGGCACAGTATCCAATCTTTATAGACTTATTTCACTCTGTAGTAATACAGTACGGATAAACTAAACAACAGTGTGAATGTGATCTGGGTGAACACCTGCCACTTGAACAATGGGACACTATAATACCACATACAAACTATGACTGTCAAAATATTCTTTTTGAGTTAGTTATACAGGGGTGATTTACATTATATATGTTATGAAGGCTACAAGCACATATTGTATGCCATTCAAATGTTGTCAGTCAAATGAGACATTGACTGATGTTCTAATTAACAGTGATTGTAAAACTGGAATGTCTATGTGTAATTTATTCTGACTTAAGATAAAAAAAGTTACTAGTACTCAAAAAAATTAAGGTAACAATTTGCATGGACATTTCTGAATAGAATGAAAGTAAAAAAAAAATAAGTTAGAATTACTTAATTGGAGTACTTTTTACACAATTTAAATTAAGTTAGTTTAACTTAATTAAGCTAAGTAATTGAGTTTGCCTAATTAGAGATGTCTTGTGGCATTTACTGAATAATGGCTAAGTTGAAATAACTTAAAAAGATCCGTGCAAATTATTACCTCAATTTTTTTAAGTTGAGCCAGCATATCATTTTTTTAGAGTGTACTTATCAAAATCCGTTAGACATAAACTTATGCAGATGAAGATTTTGCACCGCACCAATATAACTCCACATAAGTTGAATAAAATGGTAAATGGACCTGCATTTGTATAGCGCCTTTCTAGTCATCTGACCACTCAAAGCACTTTTTACGCTACGAGTCACATTCACCCAGAAATAAGAAAATTGTGGGAAGGAGTCCAGAATATGTTACGTTCAGTGCTAAATGTGGCTGTACCACCATGCCCAGAAGTGTGTTTGTTGGGGATTAAAGTGGATGGTGTAAAATCTGGAGTAATACAACGTCTGTTAACACTGGCATTCCTTTCTGTAAAAAGGATCATACTGATGAACTGGAAACTAAATTGTTTTTGTTTAAATAACTGGCTGAAGGATTTCCTAGATTTAATAATAATGGAGTGTGCAGCCTCAGCCCTACAGGGGCTTTATAGAGACCACTGACATTCATCAAAGAATATATAAACAAGAGGCACATGATTTTGTTTAAGAACTGTTATAAATGCTAAAGATAAGCAGGCAGAAACCCTCAAGATGGAGTGGTGATAAAATGATCTCCAAATCAAATATATTCTTTTTATTGATGAATTTTAGTCTGTAATCTCTGACGAACTGTCTTTGTGTTGTGTTTTTGTACAGTATTGTGTTGTGTTATGTGGTGTCTGTGTTAAATCTTCATAGTGTCATTAAAATGTTAAAAAAAGGTCCACAATGTGTGTGTTTCTCCATAGCCTGTATTTAAAGCAACATAAGATAAATCAGGACATACAGTAGTTTCAGCAAACAACAGGCATTTTAACATTTTAAAGGACATTAAGACAGTTGAAAAAACAGAGGGCTACTGGATGAAAGATTAGACTTGTACATTTTTCTATGGGTCACCAGCTGAAAACACTCAAAGCACTTCGCAAATTAAAAAAATTTAAATAGGTCATTCAGTTCAAGTCAGACAAGCTGTTAACCTCATTATGGGAAACTGCATCATGGTGCAATAACATTGCAGCCACTATAAATAATTCAAGCTGAGTGACACAGTTTTTCTGTAAAAGACAAATCACATTTTTTGATCAATTTTACACTTTTCACTCACCTCTGAATTTCAGCATTGGCAGGTAACATGCTCACTTCAGTTAGTCTTTGCCCTTATTATTACCTGGCTAACACAGACGGTGGGCTCATATACAAATGTACTGTATGATCATTATCTTTTAAGGTTTATAAATTAATAAATAACAGCACTGCCAAATACACACACACAAAAACCTTGCTGGCAATAGTACATTGGTTTGCATTACACTGTAAGATATTCCTGTCATTTTTTACATCCATCTATATCAGTTACACATTCAGTTGGTGTTAAGACAAAAAGGCGCAAACATTTTATGTTCATTAGCACATTAAAACTAAAAATTTCAACACAGTATAATTCTTCAGCACAATCACCAGGAAACAATGCTGACGTACGTTTCTGTAAACCACAAAAACATTACATTTGCATGTTTCATATATAACATATGTTTTTAAAGTGACGTTTTATGAGCTGACTGGAGGGAAGGTGGATGGCGTGTCACCTTAGCGCAACATCTGCCAAGCTGCAGACCACTGTTCAAGACCAACAGACGACAAAACCCGTTGTTATTTATTGAGACATTGCTGTTCTCACCAGCTTTTAAGTCATCAGATGTTTTGTCGCTGTTTTCTCAGTGGCTCTCGAGACACAAGACAACACTGGTTTTTCTGTCGCGATAGTGCCCCCCAAACCAGGTAGTTTAAGCCAGTGGTTCCCAACTGTTCCAGCCACTGGGTCCAGATTTCTCCTTAGTCATTAGTTCAAAGTCTACACAGTTTAATATATTCAGCGTTATACTTGTGTTTGGCCATGTCATAGAGCTAGTTTGCTGTCTCTGTCAAGTAGCTGTCTGTTAGTTTCTTACTCTGCAGCAGGACATGGCACTTCTGAATAAAAGTTCTGTGCCAGAGATTCTCTGTACTTGACACATTTGCGTGTCACTTGTGATCCATTCAGAATGGACCAATGACCCTTTTGGACCGTGACCCATCAGTTGTGAACCACTGGTTTAAGCCAAAACATAATTGTTTTTTAACCATAACCTTGTGGTTTTTGTGCCTAAACCTAGCCACATGTTAACACAACACATTCTCACTCTGATCTGTCATGGACCCTCCACGTCCAGATATGATGTGCAAGGTACCCTGGGTGTGTTGATTCTTGACATTCTGGGACACCGTGTCAAGTTCTGCCCGATACATGTATTGCCTTCTTTCAAAATACACTTCTGTTTTCACAGGAAATTTAACGTGTAGGCCTACATACAGTCTCTTTCAAAATAAATGCACTACTTCGGTACAACACCGCAAACTGCCATTTTTTTCCTCCAAAAACTAAAGCAGGTGGTTAGGTTTAGGCAACAGAAGCACGTGGTCAGGTTTAGAAAGAAAGAACAGGGTTTGTCCATTCACCCTACTCAGACTTTTGCCACCTTTATTTTCGTTCTTTCCCTGCTGCATTTCCCCCCGATGCTGCCACACGCCATTAAATGGTTGACAGTAGCTCAGTCCTTAGGAACTTGGCTTGGGAACCGGAGAGTCGTCTGTTCGAGTCCCCGTCAGGACTAAATATGGAGCGTGGACTGGTGGCTGGAGAGGTGCCACTTCAACTCCTGGACACTGCCGAGGTGACCTTGAGCAAGGTACCCAACCGCTCGGGGCGCCTCACCAAGGGCAGTCCCCTCACTCTGACATCTCTCCACTTTGTGCATGTATAGGTCCTGTTTGTGCATGTGTGTGTCTTTCAGACCTGTGTGTTTATGACAAGGGAGTGAAAAAACTGAATTTCCCCCGAATTGAATTGCCACCTATTATGTCGACGTTAAAGGATGGCTTTATTCATTGGTTCCTGATGCCGTGAGTCACTGCCCAAGCACCGAATTTCGATGATTTTGAGGTGAGACTGGGTTGGCTTCAACAATTCTGCTAAATCCGTAATACTTAACTTGTGACCCATGGGCCACATCTGGCCCACGACAGGATGCCATGTGGCCCTCACCATTTTCTTATATTTAATGAAAAAAAAAAAAAAAAACAGATTCACAATGGAATTTTTTATTGTACTTAAAATGTAAATAAGGTGCCAGAGTGCATAGATAGATAGATAGATAGATAGATATGTTTGTTTATGAATTGCCCCTCTGGCCTCCTATAATTTTGCAGAAGTGCCCCCTGAACAAAGCATGTTGAAAAGGTGTCCTTTAACATCAGCATGATACGCTGCCGGTTGCAGTTATGGTTTAATGGCCCCCGTAGGCATCAGGGGTAAACAAGCCGGGACAAGGACGAAAGTTAAGGCGGCAAAACTCCGACCTTCACCCAAGAGAGCGGTATTCACATCCCGTAAGATTCTAAAGCCAAACCCTTTCCTAAACCTAACCATGTGCTTCTGTTGCCAAAACCCAACCACATGTGTTTGTTGTTCAAGGAAAATAAAGGTCAATTTGCAGTGTTGTACCAACATAGTGTGTTTATTTTGAAAGCGACTGTATGTAACTGTTAAATGTCCCGTTAAAATGAAGGTGTATCTTGAAAGAAGACAATGCAGAACTTGACACAGTGTCCCAGAACGTCAACAACCAACGCACCCAGAGTACCTTGCATGTTGTATGTGGAAGAAGAAAGTCCATGACCAAATGTTGATATGTAAGGAGGTCGGATTGAGAATGTGTTGCAAAAGAATGGTAGGTTTTCATTGTCCTTAAAGATAGCTCTAAATCATTCTGGTGATCTATGAACAAAAAAGTCTACATGAAAAGGCAGAGCCACCATCAGGCTGAATCTTCCACTTGAAGTCTGATAAGCACATTCATGTACTCCAGAGGATGAACCTTTTCCAGTTTGGTCAGCCATTTCTGCAGCGCCACCTCTAGGACCCTTTTAAGCTGTATCCTCACTACCAGAGGCTTCTGAGAACAGCCACATCACTAACATGCTGTTAATTCAGTCCAACACTTTAATATTGTGGGATGTGGAATGTATCACAGTGTGCATGGGCTCATAGCATGGCTGTAATGGGCAGAAACATTGTCCTGAGCATTAGCTGTTAAGATTTGGGCTCAAAAATAAAACTCTCCTCTTAGAGCCCACTCAGTGAGCAGCAGAGTGTCGGCGGTGCTGTGAGGATGCTGAGCTCAGAGATGCTCTGATCTTCCGGCTCTCTTCTTTCTCCGTGAGCGCGCGCACGCGTGCCGGTGCAGAGATGCGCATGTGACGACAAAAGCAAACGCAGGACACCGGGTTCTTTCTCACACACACACATACACAGTCTGTACCATCAAGACACAGACAAGATCTACCTCTCAGGCGACATTTACAGGCTGGTCAGACCTGAATAAACCAGGTCTGCGCGGATTTAACAGCACGGAGGTAAGTATGTGTGCGCGTCTGTGTGTGTGTGTCTGTGTGTGTGCGTGAGATGACGAGAGAGAGGTTGGCTTATTATCTCATGCAAGAGCCCGGACAGTCGGATAGGTCCTCCCACCGGTGTCTGCCTATTTATACGGTTAGAAACGCAGCCAGGGGTCGTGATAACAGGACGCGACTGGGACATAAAGACATTCATCACAGCGCGGTAAGAGATCCTGTTCTTGGCCGAGTGTTGCGGATGCCCGTGAGTGTGTGTTTGACCTAAATTATGCAATGATGGTGACATAGCCGCTTGTCGCATGTGCTCCTTGTGCCTTATTGGATGCAGGCTGCAAGGACCGCTGCTCGGAGTCAGCAGGAGTGTATGGTGGGAGGTGTGAGCCCATGAGGATGATGTGTATGATGGTGTAACAGACTGCATCATCCAGTAGCGTGTGCTGCAGCAAAATCCACACACACACAAGCACACATATATATCTATAGACAGTGCTGGTTTCAAGTTAACCTAATTTTCTAACTGACCTGCAGGCTCCGTGCAAATTAGCACAAGTTGCAGAGATGCAGGCCTGTGGAAAAACGTACCTTTCAAACAGAGCCTGTACTGAGAATAAAAAAGAGCAGTCCTGATTGAGACGTATTATTTTCAAGCATGGTGCTCAAATTCACCACAAAAAGGCTTTTGTTATTCTGCTGACCACACTGGAGATTCGAAGTGTAACATTAAGTGTCATTTGTTTCCCATGTGTAGCCCCTAATACACAGTACACTATGTTCTGGAAAAGTATGGTGCGTCCTGTCCACGCATGCTGCACAACGTGCACATGTAGACGCATAAAAGGGCAGGAGGCCAGTACAACAAACCAAAAACTAGCAACGATAATGAAGTCTAATATCACTTGTTAGCTGTGGCTATAGGTAAAGCAGTTTGGATGATCTGCACTGTAACCGTATTTTTATTATTATTTTAAAGTGTATTTGTATTTGTTTCCATAATCTCAAAAATAAAATATAAAACTGTATTGTGAAACATGATGCAACAGCAGCACAGCACTGTCAGGTAATATTTACATCTTTCAATGGCACTTAATACAACATCAGTAACTACACTATGACAGCACATACTATAACATTTTTTTAATTTTTCAAACATACTATGACTAATAAAAAGTTAGACATACTATCATATGACTTTTCTTTTTACTTTTTAAATACATACAATGATTTTTTTAAAACTTTTTTAAGACACAATATTGTTTTCAATTTTTGAAGATTTACAATAATAGGATTATTTTGAGACTTGTTAAATAATGTTTAAATGTTTTACTATGATATGACTTATTTCAAATTCTTTTTTGTTTTTAAGACTTATATAATATGTTTTTAAAACTTTTTTAAAGACAATAATATGACTTAAAAAAAGACATACTATAATGACTTTTTTAAAACTTTTTAAGACATTAAATAATGTGATTTTAAAAAAAACAAAAAAAAACAAACATCCTATATGTTTTTTTTAAAAACTTTAAGACATGCTACAATGTGACTTTGAAAAACTTTTTTAAGACATTAAATAATATGACTTTAAAAAAACCTTATTTAAAGACATACTTTGAATTTATTTATTACATTTTCAAGACATACTATAAAATGACTTTTTAGTATGTCTATTTGAGAATTTTTTAAAGACATACTTTGAAAAAAAAACTTTTGACTTCTTTAAGACACATTATACAGACATTTTTATATACTTAAAACTATAAACTTATGTATTTTTTTTACTTTGGAGTCTAAATAAATAGAAAAAATACAGTAAATGAAGCACATACAAATATACTCATTATTCACTCTTGCATACATCATCTTAAAAAAATATAAAATTGTGTTGTGAATCATGATGTAATAGCATTACAGCGCTGTTGTTGCATCATGCAATATTTACATCTGTCAAAAGCACTTGACGCAACAACAGTTACTGATGCACACAATAATAATCCGACTCAGGCTGATAGAGATGAGATGCAGGTTCAGGGGACTAAATAACAACCCAAACAGACATTAAATGACATACTGCTGTGTGAATAAATATTCTTGCTCCATTTGCTGATTAGGACAGATGTGGTTCAAAGCTCCCCCTCAACAAAAGTAATAAGACCTTTAAATGTGGATCGATTTGTCTTACATACTGTTCTCATACTGTTCATTGGTGTAAAATGTTGACATATAATCTTAAATAAGAATACATTTTTGCAGATTAGATCGGATCCCCTGAAATGTACTCACATCAAAGGGCTCATTCTAGTATGCACTGATTTAAAAGGTCTGGAAACTGAAAGTTTAAGAAAAAAAAACCCTGTTACGTAAAGACTGTTTAAACACTGTGGGGGTTGTCAAATTGCCCAGTGACATGGAAATACCAGTATCAGCTTGCCAACTGGGGGCACGACGTTCTCCAAACAGGGCAGGCAATGTGTGGAATCCCAGTGCTTTCAGTGAAAAGGGTAAACAAGCCAATGACCAAAGACAACCGGTTACAGACACAGGTCAGACAGGGGGAGGGGGGGTGGGGGGTGAAATGAGGTGGACCGTATTGGCAGCAGGGAGACATGGGAGTTTTAAGGGAAGTGAGCCAGAGTTTTGGGATGTAAGACAAAGGCGGTGTGGGCAGTGTTTGGGTTTTTATGAAACTGGGGCAAGTGGGCACTGTTGGCTGTAGCTGGTGGGTAATGTTTTGGCGGGAGTGGCTGTGAATGTGTGAGTGTATGTGTGTGTGTGTGTGTGTGTGTGTGGTGGGTGGCTGTGAGAGGAGGAGCTCTGTCAGCATGCCAGGTCCACATTCTCACCCTGCTGCTGTTGAAAGGGGCGGTAAAGACATAAACAGGCCCAGTGGGATTAGGGCCCACTCGGAGAAGTGATCAGGGGGGATTTGCTGCCCGGCGGGCACACAATGGCACTGTCCCGTAACACACAAACACACACTACACATGCTCAACGGCAACGTTTCACAACAGACCCAAGCCTACACAAATCTGATTAGAACTCCCTTTTGTTTGGGAAGCGGCACCGGGGTTAACAGAGGCTAGCCTCGCCGCGGGCCATGTTTGATAGGACAGGGGGTCTGTGGACGTTGGCGGGACGGCATAGAGAAAAGCTGGGGGCTCGTTGTGTTGTGGCGGGGTGTTTCCACGTGTATGAAGCCCCAGACAGACAGGGAGGGTTGTGGCTGTGTGTGTGGAAGCACAATAACAGGATGAATAATGTTTTTTTCCCCCGTTCAGTGTGTGTGTGTCAGCTGATGATGGAGGATAGAGACAGGATCTAAGCAAACATGAGAGAACAACAACATTGGCAGACACAAAGACAGCAAGCCGGTTTGAACCTGTTCAAATAATCTGACCCAGAAACATGGAAGCAGTGAGGGGGGAGACAAAGCACAAACGGGCCTCTGCTTTTAGTTGAACATCGAATGGACGGCTGCAGAAATGACTGGAACTTTCTTCACATTTCTGTCGTTCCTCCTCAGTGCCGGCTCTGGCCCAGGCTCCAGCCATGCCTCTTCTGGAAGAGACCACTCTGCGACAAGAGCACCCACCCACTGTCCCCGTGGTCATCATTGGTAAACACTTTGCTCTTAACCTCCTGACCTTTAATGATTTTATATTGGCCCTAATCCTACATTTTAACAGAGGTGTGGATTCGACTCACATGACTTGGACTCAAGTCACAAATTTGATGACTTTAGACTCGACTTGGCAAAATAAACAAAGACTTGTAACTGAACTTGAACTTTAACACCAATGGTTCATGACTTTATTTGGACTGAGACTTTTGACCTAAAAAAAAACCCAACTCGATACCTCCCCCAAAGCCCAAAGATTAAAAAGTATGCAGGAAGTTCAAGGAGAGAACCATAAAGAACCATGAAAAAATTATACCAATTTTGTTTGTGTACAAAAACTACACTTTGATAAATAAGAAACAAATTATAATATGCAAAACTAACAAAACAAACTCATTTCCAAACTGTAAAAAGCATTCACGATTTTGTAACTTTAATGTTATTAATCCGATGTCAAAATGCCATTACAGTTGGTGAAGAGTGCATTATGACTTGTTAAGGACTCGAAACTCAAAGTCTAAACGCCTACAAACGCGAAACCAACATCAAAGAACTAGTGAAGACGAAGGGCGACTCTTGCATCACCTGTGTCTCAGCCAAAAAGTTGCACCTGAACACACCGCAGTGAACAATAACACAAACAATTATCAACTCATTCTGCAAAAGAGCTCAATGGCTAGTAAAACAGTCTGACCTCATCTGTTTGTCCTGATCTCATGCTCTCTTTACTTTAGCTGTCTATTTGTTTTCCTAGCGGGCCTATTGAACGTGCAGAATCAGCCAAAAAAGGATACAAGGGCCAACTGGTGCCGGTGGTGCAGGAAACACAGCAAAATCTAAGGAAACAGCTCACCGACAGCCTGACATTGACTGACATCTGATCATTGACTTGGTGTGTCAGGGCCCTAAGACTTGGAACTTGAGCACCAGAACTGAACTTACTCATGACTCGCAAAACAATGACTTGGTCCCACCTCTGCATTTTTATCTTTAAAGCAACATGTAATGCTGTGTGCTCCTTTGTGATGCTGAGCCAACTGTTTCCCAAACCTGGGTCTGTTTTTAGGCAATGGCCCATCAGGTATCTGTCTGTCCTACCTGCTGAGTGGATACAAGCCCTACCTTGATACAACAACTGTCCACCCAAACCCCATACTGTACAGGAAGCTGCAGGAGACCAAGCACCTATCCATCACTGAACAGGTAGGTACACCTATGAATTCCTTGCACATGTAGACACGATCACAGCTGCACATCTGTGTCATGACAGGGACTCTTTTGCAGGATCTGGAATATTTGAGTGAAGGTCTCGAGGGGAGATCGAGGAACCCTGTGGCTGTGCTTTTTGACACACTTCTACACCCCAATGCTGACTTTGGCTACGAGTTCCCTCCTGTCCTTCAGTGGAGGAGGGACAAGCAACAGCACATCCCACATCTGGTGCTCGGGAGGGCAACACCTGGAGGTGCTTGGCATGTAAGATACAAGGTTTAGTCTTCCACGTGTTTGTAATGATCCATATATTCGCGTCAGATACCATGCAGCATGAAACACACTGGGCAACAGCATATTTTGACGCTCTGAGCAAGTACTGTAGTAAAAAGAGTCATAGTTTGGCATGCAGGACCACTGATGAAGCGTTGGTATTTGACAAGTTGGGAGTGAGGATGTGTTGTATTGTCAGTCGTTTTGTTTTAACCGTCTCAGACGTTGCTTTTTCCTCTACGCTTCTTCTCTCCTCAGGCAATGGAAGGCTCCATGCTGACTATTAGTCTTGGTATCTGGATGGAGCTTCCCGGTGTTAACTATAGAGACTTGACAAACGGGAAACGCAGGTACTGAGAGAGGACAACGTAAACATCAAAGACATGGCTCAAGCCTCAGTTTAATTCTGTGCTACCTCTTTTCTCATCGTCTCTCCTCTCTCTAGGGATGTAACCAGTGACAGAGCCACCCCAGAGGAGATATCATCCTATTATCGTAACTATGTGAAGCTAAAGGGCCTCCAAAAGAATTTTGTTGACAACACCTACGTGACCTCTGTCCAGAAACTCAGCCGGGGGCATGAGGGGGAAGGTCTGGAGAATGGGCACACTGATCAAGGAGATGGAGGGGTGGTAGATGGTGGGAATGAAGGCTTTGAGGTAAATGGAGTTGAGTGTCTCAACAAGGGAGGAGGGGGGGCTCTCTGGGAGGTAAGGGGATACCAGCAGGTGCAGAACGACACTCATGTTCCCTTCTCTCTGTTTGCTGAGAATGTAGTTCTGGCCACCGGTGCATCTGATTCACCAGTTCGATTAGGCGCAGAAGGGGAGGACCTACCGTTTGTATCCCACAGCATCTCAGATTTGGGTTTGGCTGTAAGCCTGAGAAAACTGGATATGAACTCTGATCCGGTTTTAATTGTAGGTGCGGGTTTAAGTGCTGCAGACGCAGTTCTGTGCGCTTGTAACAGCAACATAAGAGTGCTTCATGTCTTTCGTAAGAGCGTAGACGACCCAGACCTCATCTTCAAACAGCTGCCCAAGACCCTGTACCCAGAGTACCACAAAGTCTATAACATGATGTGCTCTCAGACCTACACAAACGTGGCTCCCTCCTCTGCTTCAAACAGACCCCAGGCTGTAAGCATT
This sequence comes from Epinephelus moara, assembly GCF_006386435.1. Taxonomy (NCBI): domain Eukaryota; kingdom Metazoa; phylum Chordata; class Actinopteri; order Perciformes; family Serranidae; genus Epinephelus; species Epinephelus moara. The sequence goes on along the minus strand of NC_065511.1, from coordinate 33,341,688 downwards.
GCCTCTTCAGTATGTGCCAAGATGTGCCCAAAGCCCCAACTTGCCACAGGTAACATGGCTGGTAATGCCAGTGTCAGCCTGTTTCCTGACTACACCAGTTTCCCTGAACACTGCGTGGTGTCCTTCCAGTCTGACATGAAGTGTTTGCTGCAGGGGAACAACTCCCTCAAGGCATTCAAGATCTCCATGGCACTAGTGCTGATCGGGACCAACCCTAACTTGTTTTTCTTGAAGGGTCAGGGCCAGTACCTGGGTCAGGATCCGACAAAACCCATCTCTTGCACGCAGAACCCCATTGACATCCACCCCTACACTTTTGAGTGCACCAAGGAGCCAGGTCTGTTTGCCATGGGCCCGCTAGTGGGAGACAACTTTGTTCGCTTTTTGAAGGGTGGTGCTTTAGGCATTGCCTCCTGTCTGCTGAAGAAACTCAAGAAGAAAGAGAAACTCATCAGCAATGGAGGGAACAACTTCATTTGATGGATAAAAGAGCAGTACACGTTGGTCGTAGGGCACAGATTTCAAGCGCCTCTTACCAACTGATGTAAAGGGTGAAGGGGGAAACGAGTTTTAATATGTTTTAATCATTTAGGCAGTGTTTTTTCATTAAAGCTAAGGCATTTTTACAACTTTCTGAGACCAAAAAGACAATGGATGTACACTAATTAGTTTCTAAAGAAACAAAAGACAGCTTTCAACAGTCTTGTCTGACTTCATAAGAAGTCCCCAGAAGTCCAAGCTACCATGTGCCAATGTTTTCTAGTCAATCTGTAACCTCACAACTGAATGGGACCTTATTTTCATCAGGGTTATTTATTCGTTCACCATGTGTCTTTCAATCCATTTACTAACAACAGTTAAATGTTTGTCGTATCACACTTTAAGTCTTATTTTAGCTTTGCCTTTAGGAGAGGGGAATGCTCAAAAGTAGAGGCCACTGTGCTCATCCTCCATGCAACTTATAGCTATAGTTGTGAGGGCAATCTGGTATAACACAAAGTTACAATCGTCTGACCTCTAAGATAAACAACTCGGAGTGGTAAATGTTTGCAATAGTGGACACAAGATTTATCTCAAAACGTGACAAAGCAAGTTCATGGCTAAGCAATCTAAATGTTCCTGATTATTCTGAGCCTACCGTTATTTTTAAACTTCAGAGGATTCTTTGTTTAGCTGCTATTGTAGGTAGTTGGAGCCATATACCTAAAAAACTTTAAGTCTAATAAATCTGACCTGCTGCTTTGGTTACAGTGATACTGACAGGATTTCTATGCAAACAATTTCCCTTGCAGATCTGAATGTATTCTTGGGCACCCACTGACAATTTTACCATTTAGATTCAAGTATCCTGGCAAAAGACAGACACTCATTAAAGGATCATTCTGGTGTTTTACACTTTTCTTCTTTTTAAAAATGTATTTCTATACAGTACGCACATCTTCAGATGTAAACTTCAGTGAAAATCTTGGCAGTTTTTAACATTTGTTTAGATTTACATTTAGAGCAACGGCAAATGTAATTGCAAGATTACTAGGGGCCAGGGCACATGCCACCTAGAAATGCGAGATCGAGCACTGGGTGCTACTCTTGCCAGTACTCTGTGCCAACTTTTAAGGGTGTGCAGGCAGGTTGCATCTGAAGTTTTTAAGTGACCATAACCAGCACCGTATCATAGCCTACTAACCAGAAATCCTGAGTTTGGAGCTGATCTTCTTCCAGCTGTTGTTTTTCAAGTGTGTATTAGGCCTAAAATGTTTTTTCATATTTAGTATAGACTTATGTTAATGGCAGAAAGGGAAGATACTGGCTGTGATTGGTTGTTCCTCGTCATATGACATGCAGTGTGCATTGCTGTGTTGCAAAAGTTAAACTTTGAGTATCTCAGGCCGCAGCCATAGCACCCTGAAAAACAGGCACTTGGAAACACTCATGTGCTGTGACAGCGCTTTCGCTTTTGAGCGTGCCTTTGACGCATCTACAGAGAAAACACTAGATTTGAGAACGCTTAATGCACATCCTAATTTTCCCCACTGATAGTGCTTGCTTTTTTTTAAAAAAAAAATTTGGTTCATTTGGCAGCCAGCTTTCAATTCTGAGACATGGAAACTTCTCATCAAAAGAGCCCACGCTAACGTGTGTTACCCCACAATGATGTATTTTGGCAAAATCAAGATGGGCATGGTTTTCACTGAGAGGGTTCATTAGTGGTAAAATATGATTTCTAGAAGACAGGATAAAACAGCAGCATGGTAATTTACCTTAATATCACCCATTACATCATGACTGGAATATCATGAAAAAGTAAAACAATTCTTGCCTTCACAATCCATTTATCTAAACACTTAAAATTTTCTTGTCATTTAAGCCAGTTAGTGCGAGCTGACTCTAAACCATTATAGATACACATGAAGAAAAGGGGCTCTCCATGACACAACAGAAAAGCACACTTGCTGAATACCCATTTTTACAATCATACCATATAAATCATTTATTTTTATATTTTTAGCAAACCAAATCTTAGCATTCTCTTTGTATTTTTATAATTGCATTACACCGTATTTTCAGCATGTTGTGGCTATCCCTGTGAAAGCTAACACCTGTGCTCCATCTTAGAGCTATTTAATCTACCTACTGGGCAATATGTTAATTTCTTATTGTCTATCACTGTAGTCATAACATATGTTTATTTCAAATTTGTAAAACATGGCACACAACATTGTTTACTAACATAGAAACTGCAAACTCTAATAACTGGGCTGAGATACACCAACTCTAGATGTGTGTATATATAAAAAATCTTCTTCCATTTTTAATACAGCCTCACAGCAAACAGCCAAGTGCCAAATCAGACAGATGGTGAGCAGAGACAGTAGCAATCTATTCTTCATTTCCACTGTATTTTTCTTCCTTTCAGTCATTTTAACACTGTCTGCAAGAGTGTGATGCTATATGCAGATTTTTTGTGTGTGTGTGCCGCTCACGCGCAGCTCATGGTTTGTTTATTGTGATGTGACACTTTGAACCCCCCCCCCCCCCCCCCCCCCTTCTATACAATATGGTAGTCAGAGTCAGTGTTGGGGGCAATGCATTACTAAAATAACATGTTACTGTAGTCACATTACTTTTTCCACTAACAAAGTTAGTAGTTTAACACATTACTGTATAAGTTTTGGTAATCACATAACAGTAACTAGTGGAAATGTTGTTACTTGTGTTGAAAATTGAATTTCTGCTGAATTATTCCTTGATGCTTTTTTCACTGACTTCTGAATATTGTTTTGATATGAATATTAAATATATGCATGCAGGCATGAACCATTGCCTTGCAGCAGCTGCTGTGAGCAGAAGACAGGAAAGAGTACGTGTAAGGACTGCAGACTGGGTGACTCAAAAGTGGAGATAACTCTTATTATTGTTTTGAATTTAGTTAAAGGTCCAGTGTGTAGGATTTAGGGGGATGTACTGGTGGAAATTGAATATAAAATATTTTTCTTCGTGTATAATCACCTGAAAATAAGAATCATGGTCCTCGTCCATGGAGATCTCCATGCTGCACTGCCATGTTTTTCTACAGTGGCCCTAAAAGGACAAATAAAACACTTGCTCTTGATGGGCCATTCGTATTTTCGCGTTGGCCTTTATAGTTGGAAGCCCCTTTGTGACAAGCAGCATCTGAAAAACATTGATTTTTTTAATGTTAAACTGTTTCATTCTGTGTTTTTACCGGCTTAAAATCACCTGGTGCATTTGTTTTAGAGAGAAGGAGACCTCTAATTCGGCTCATGGTAAAAGCCTCCAAAATGTCTGGATCTTAAGTTATCAAAGGAAAAAGGTGAGCACAAATTAGCAGGTGCTGGTCTAGCTGCCCGTCTGCAAAGTGCCAAACACTTTTTATAACGTGAAAATGCTTTATTCCGTGTTTTATTTTCTGCTTTTAATCACCTGGTCGGTTTGTTTTAGAGGAAGAGACCTCTGCGGATGATTCAGCTCCTGGTAAAAACCTCCTGAACACTGAAGGAATTCAAACTGGGAAAAGTTTCAGATGGTTGCAATCCTCACCACTAGATTCCAGTAAACCCCCCTAAATCTTACACAGTGGACCTTCAAAGGATAAAAATATGACCCAGGTTGCTTCAACTCCAAGTGCAATCTGTATGCTTGATGAAGCACCAACAGGTTTATTGTGTGTCCATCCATATGCTTCACATTTTAGCATAGATTCGTACGGATGTTTGAAAGCAACTCGCAAGTATTTGGTAGAAAATTTGCTTTAATCCCAAAGTAATAAGCAAAATAATCCCATTGTAATTTAGAGAACAGAATGATGTATAAGGGCCAGTTTCCTTCTTCCTTTTGGCACTCTGCTGCTCTTAAAAAAAAATTTTTTGTTACCGCACAACTGCTGAATGCTGGCACTGGCCTTGGATATGAAGTGACAGGTGGGCATCGACTATCTGCACAGAAAGGCCTGTAAACGTTTTGGCATGACGACTACTTATCTGTACAGTTTCAGATCTGTAAAAGTGCCTGAAGGCTCGACGGAGATCGTTTAAGAAATGGCAACTTGAATCCCTCTTGAGTTTCTTGTTCAGATAAAACCAGGGAACACATTTGGTCTTAACTTCAAAGCGAAGGAAAAGCTGCTTTCAGCATGTAGAGTTTTAACGCTCTCTTGTACAATTGAAGAGTTTTTAATGTTTTGTATGCCGCATTTTTTTATTATTGACAAATAAAACTTTGAGAAAAAATCTCTGAACATGTGACTGTTTTGTTACATTGTTCGCTGTCAGTGGCTTCATTAGTGACATTTATAGATAGAACAGGAAGAACAGCAAAACAAAACACTGACAAACATTTCTGATTATATAAGCAGCTATCACACAGTTACATTTGACACACAGATATCAGGATTTATCTTTCAAATTATTATTTCTGGAGTCCTTTTTATACGGTGTTGATGAAGTCTGACATACTTCCTGTGCCTCTGAAATGATTTCCCTCTGTAGGACGTTGAGATGAAGGCATTTCATCTTCTCCTGGTTAGTTTGGTGGGGTTGTACCTAAGGAAACACACACACATACACACACACAGAAGAGATTTTATCTCACAGGTCTGTCCACGTCAGGATGGGCTTTTAACATTCCTCATGGATCATTCCTCACTGTCCTTAGAGGCATTTTGAACAAACAATAAAATCAGCCTAAATTAAGCGCTGTAAAACGAGGACAGTGTTTGAACAGCTTAAAGCAAACAGGCTTCCTATAAACCACGTCTGGAAACTTCGTTTAGACCTACCAAAAAAGAAAATACCGGAGTGTTTTCTTAGCAGCGGAGTCCGTTCCCCGGATACGCATGACTGACTGAGCATGACTCAGTGATCAAACAGCTCAGCCTTGACACACAAAATCAATCTCAGACTGTCTCTTTTCTGCTTAGTCAAAGAAAACACGGCAGCGCCAGCAGCAGCGCCAGCTTACATCACCTCTGTTACCTAGGCAACCACTGTGACGAAAGAATCACTAAGTTCTCATTGGTTACACTGAAGCCACAGCGGTCCCATATCCATAATTCCCAGTAAATTATATCATGTCTGCACCAGATGATAACGACTGAGGCTGCACAGACAGAACCTTTCTGACAGAGGACTCTATCACTTTATACTAAATGAGGGACCAAGCAAGTGTAGCACAAGGGGCAGTGTACATTCAGGGGGTTTACCCAAATTTCAGTGTCCATAAGGTAAGGAACACACCACTTAGTTAACAGTGGGAAGTATTGCCTCCTATATTCAGAAGGATGCCACTGACAAGGAGACAAGAAGGGAAACATTTATACCCGTCTGGCTAAACAATAAACACAAAAATGGGGACAAAGAAACATATAAAACATTATACTAAAAACAAAAAAACAACTTTATGTCACATGTTCTGGTCATTTCCTAAAGTATTTCATTTCTGGGATTTAATATTCTTTCAACAATGTTTGGACAGCTGGTTGCCCCATTGATGTCCATAGCAGTATTTGGAGTGACTCCTCTAGATGCTAATTTAAGTAGAGCCCAAACAGACATTGTCTCTTTCTGTTCACTTCTGACCAGAAGGCTCATCCTGTGTAAATGGACGGACTCTTCACCTCTAGCATTTGGACATTGGATTAAGGAGGTTATGTATCATTTACAATTGGAGAAATTCCGTTGTTTTATTAAAGGATCAACTGCACGCTTCTATGCCACCTGGCAACAATTTTTAACTTTTGTAGCAAATATAGAAGCTGAAAAATTGTAGCTAAACATGTTATACTCGACTACTTACGTCACACAAGTTTATTAATTTGTCGTCCTTTTTTAAAATAAATTGTTTTATGTTTATATATATATATATATAATTATTATTATTATTTTCCTTTTTTCCCATTTATTTATTTAGTTTTTGTTCTTGTCTTTTGGATTTCCTTTTGCTGATCTGGCTTTCTTGGTTTGTTCCTGGTTTGGTGGATGGGTGGAGTTGTTTTGTTCTGTCCATGTTGGTTCTATGTTTGTGTGTTGATGCTCTGTGCACCTTATTGAATTATAAATAAAAATACCTTGTGTAAAAAAATAAAAAGAATAGCATCAACTGTAGACAGTGTCTCAGTAAACCCACTGTTGCAAATTTACAACATCACTTTTAACAATTCTAAAAAAAAAGGCCTGCAAATGTTGTTTTTTTTCTCAAGACCACATTTACATAGTTAATGGGTCCTATTGTTTGTCCTCACAATGCTATTGGATAGAAAAAGTGTTTATAGGTCTGGTCATCTGGCCATGAACTCACTCTACCTGCAAACTTCCCGTTGAGCTCATCTCCTTTTTTTGCATGACTGGACTTGTAAGGATTAAAGTAAGTAAAATTCTTTAAATATTTTTTTTTTGTGTTTATTACAATGTCTAGAACATGTAGATATTTAGTTATTTTGGAAAACATTCATCAAATTTGATTTATAGCTTGTTATGTCTATGTTGTAATTCTACAACGTTGGGTCAGTGTGGTAGTCAAAATAGCCTGTGCTCCTCCTTACACATTAAATAAGGTCACTGCACTTCTCACATGGTCACAAATTGAAAAAAAATGTAGTAGAAATTTAAAGTATTAGATGATTCATTGTAACGAAGCTCTAAATGTACTTTTCTGTTAAAGTTTTACTTAGTTTAGCTTAAACCATAATTAAACACATGAATAAATTGTATGGGGTATTTGAAACTCCAGCATCTATAGCAGTATTTGAAACTCCCCGTATCTTTGTAGTTTGTTTTTTTTTAACTTCTAAATGATCCTGAGCTATTTTTCTCAGTGTTGCCCGAGCAGCAGTTTGTAGCATTAGGAGATAGAAAAACAGGTTCTGAATGTTCTGATTTGTTGGGGGGATGCCTGTTGCATTGTTCAGGGACAGGTGCGAATGGTCTTGAATGTGAACCTGTAAGTGCTCTGGGGGGATGCATGTGCATGTGTGTGATGCATGGACATACTAATGGTAATACTTAGATCTCTACCCTCGACACATGGTCTACCACCCTGTCTATTCTTTCTAATAATGGATAGACAAACACACTGTGTAGCAATTGCAATGTTCGCCTGTGCTTCACAGATGAAAAGAACTGTTTTAGGGACTATCACTGCAAGTGAACAGATGAAAAGAACTGTTTTAGGGACTATCACTGCAAGTGAACACAGACTTCATTTAAACCACATTGAAAGTGACGGAGGAAAAAGTTTTGTAAATACATTTTTTTCTCCAATATTTTTATTAATAAATGCTTATTCATAAAACTATGATTGTTGTGTGATTATTACTCATGATTCATAAAACTATGATTGTTGTGTGATTATTACTCATGATATATACTGTTATGGGGCTTAGTAAGCAATCAACCCTGCAAATGAATACTTAAATGTTCAAACATAGTGAGTACAAACACAGAAGTTCTGCTCCCAACTGTGCCCAACGTTGCAAATTTACAACAGTTCCCTAAAAACTTACTAAAATGTAAAAAATTTGAAAACTCTTTAATTTCTACGTCAGAGGCCTCCTAAAACAATATCTGAGAGGTCAAAAAAAATTTGCTCATTTTTTTCTATATCTGGGTCTTACAGGGTTAACCACAATATTATTTAATTTAGCATTATTTTAGACAAATGAGCAGAGTAGTGCAGAGATGACGTTTTGCTGTAGGCCGACCTGAAAGTTAACATCGCCGTGGTTCCCTAGTCAAAAAACCAAAGGGATTTTTCCATTGGATTTTTGATTACTGCAGAAAATAAACTCTGTGGCAAACAAAAGTTTGTTACTTACACATGCTGTTCAACAAGATAATCTTCACAAATCAACACCACTTGCATGATTTCTGAAGTCAGAGGTGAAAAGCTAACGTTCGACCCACCTACTTGAGGTATTCTCAGAAACAACTTCATAAAGAAATGAAGGGAGGAAAGAAAATTAGAAACAACAGGATAAGGTCAACCACGCCTAGGACAATTCATTTGTTTTAATTAATGGAAATTGCACTTATTTTGTATTTACCCTGGATAAAGACATCCTAAAAGAAACAAAGAGTGGTTTCGTAGCTTGTTTACGTACTCAGACCTGACCAGTTTTTACCTTTACTTGATACATGCTACTGGAGTTGTAGTTTCATTATTCATTGATTGGGGACTCTAGAGAGGAAATACAGCAGGTGTAGCTGAACAAAAGATTTGGAAAGGTTATGATGGATTATCAATGAAAAGGATAGATGGGAAAAAAAGCCAACGTTAGGCTATAAACGAACTACACTACGGTCGCATGTCTTCAACGTCGAGGCTGTAAAGCTGTGTTCAGCGTGAAGATGCTCTGAAGTCTCATTTAGCCACTTGTCTTTTTAAAGACATGTAAAAGCTTCAAAATTCTGGGGTGGTATTTGCTGACGCATTTCATGTCGTCGAACAAAAAGTGAAATTCCCTTAAGCTTGTTTTAACCACAGACCTCAGGCATCTAACCAAAAACCTATTGAAAAAACACACTGACATTGAGACGAAGGAACAGGAAGTCCAACAACGCTCACTCATTCCTTTACAACCCTATGTATCTGGATATATTTTGGCTGTGTGAATATACTTCACTACCATCTATTGGATTTTAAGATGTATGACTTTTTTCGATCAGAGCTGAATGTCTTATCTTGCAATGTTAACAAAGGTAAAAAATAATGTGTTTATCCACCCTGTGATTTGGATTCACTCCAAATTTTAATGGCTTCTTCCTCTGCTGCCACAATCTTCCACAGAGTTTCATGAAACAATGAGCTCAGTAGTTTTCCCAGTAATAACACACGCAATGAGCTAATAAACAATTTATATAACTTACTTTTGGAGTTACTTTTTAATTACATCCTTGCTTTAGACATTTTCATTATATTGCTGCTTTTCGACTCCAGTAGGGCTGCCCCCCAATAGTCGACTGAACGTCAGTCGACCAGAAAGGTAATTAGTCAGCAAGATTTCATTTGTCGCTTAATCGCAGGAAAAAAAAAAAAGAAAAAAAGTGAAACTCTATTAGGAGCTGCACCTTGTCAAAATATATCAAAACCTACATGCCTGGACCATGTGGGAATTTAATTTGAAAGGACAGACACAGGGAGAGGCCACGCTCAGCAGTCAGACAGGAGTCAGGTTATAAACCAATCACAGATATCTTTCCCTTCTGTAAATATTCAGTCTGATAAATACGGAAAAGTTGGTCATGTTAGTGCAGGGCTACCCAGAGCTTTACATCTGTCCCAATGACAATAGGTCTACACACTTATAAACAGCTCCTGGAAGAAGATTTCCAGGCAGTTAAAGACACAGCATGTGTACGGCCCCTAATTTCCAGAGCTGGTACCTGCGGTTATTCCACAGGCTAGTTACTAACATGTCGGGCAGGAAATCCAAAGTGTGGGATCATTTTGACTCACTCATCTTCATTGGTCGACTACAAACATGACGTATCATCTGAAACATGGAAGTAGCTACATGCCCATTAGCCCACAGCGTCATTAACAGGCGGCTCGCTCAGTGTGTGACGTGCACTTGTAGATAAAATATAAGCCTATATTAATGAAGGTTCATTAGTACGGTTTTGTGTTTCTCTGTAATGTAGCACAGTGTTAACAATGTTACTGATACTATTCTTTCTCACACCTTCAACTCAAACCATTGTGTTGCCCCGCCCAAAATATATCATTTAATAATTACGTTAATATCGTAAACATGCGGGCGACTACTCGACTAATGGCCCTAAATGACGACTACTGGTCGACTAGGAAAATTCTGAGTCGGGGGCAGCCCTAGACTTCGGCTTATTAATTGATAGCACATCATGCTTCTGCTGTGTCTGTGTTTTCTCTCTTTCCACACATATCTCAGTTTCAGATGAGGCTCAACATTTTGGACACATGAAGATCTCTACTGATGAGTTGGGATGACCAACACCTCGCTATATGAGTAAGTCATGCTGAGGGTTGACTTTTTTGTTCAAAACACAGATAATGAAGGAGACAGAAACTGAAGCAGCAGGACGATCTCAAATCTTTATAAATCATCAATAAATCAGTATAAAATAAAAAAGAATACGCCAGTGTTTTACCTTTAAATGTCGACCTAATGACAAAACAGAAAGTCAGCCTATATACCTACAGATGTGAGACAAATCTAGAAACCTTACACTGGTCTTTAGGAAGCTGTGAAGGACGTATAAAGGTTAGTACACATCTTATCCAGTTTCTCACCTGAAGAGGTCATCTCCAGCGCTCTCATCCCGTCTGTTCTGACGCTCCTCCTGGAACAAACACAGGCTCAAGTCATGAATGAAAGGCTCAGACAGATCACAGACAGATAAGAGACACGGAGTGACAATAATACCTCTGCTGCATCTTTCAGCCATTCATCCAGATCAGAGTTTTTGCCCCGGTTGTGAACCAGCAGATCAGACCCTCTGATGATGTGGGCTCGGCCCTCTGCATTTGACACGCAGACCTGCCACATGCACAAAAGGACATTTATGAGAAAGAGAATGATGAAACTTTGTTGGAATTCATTTTGTGTGCTTTGTGGAAGGGATTAAAATCGACCATCCTGTTCGTATCGCGTCATTCGTGACATTGTTCTAATAAGGGCACACCCGTTTATCTCTGCAAATTAATAAAAAACTGGACACGTCTCTCACAAATTATGGACATTTTATGGTAGAGAGAATCCCTCATTAGTGTGCTTCCTGGGGAAAAGAGGTAATTTCGTCCATGTGTATTAATGCTGCATAAATATCTAGACTTTTTGTTTTAAATTTCATCCACTTGAGTGCCTGAAATTGGATTTTTTTTTTCACACCCAATGAAGGGATGGGTTTTTTTTCTTTAAAAAATTGATACAAATTCTAGATATCTGGAAGAAAATATCTAGAATTTCATCTGTCGGCAAACTGAATAGAACACAAAGGAGCCTGTTGAGAGAATTTTTTCAACTTAAAAGGCCTTTTCACACTGAGTCTGTTTTCTGTGGATGCTTTTTTAATTTAATCAATCACCAGAAAAAAATCTTTACACACATAAACCTCGCACACTGATTCCGATGCACTTTATTGTTCTATTTGATGTGAACATTTGCAATACGTGACAAAATAAAAAGACACATTTCCTCCTTTGCCTCTCTCCACTGGAGTTACGTATCTCTCTGTCACTCCCTCCCTGTCTGTCATTTGGCACCGCAGCTGCATGAAGGGGCGGAGCTGTCTGTCCTCTCTGTCCTCCACATTCTGTGTGCGGTCCACTTGTTTTGACTGTGTCCCGGTGACACTTTTTCTTCACTGATTATTTGTCTAACGTCGCTAAAGGCTCTGACGGATGCGAAATACTCAAAAAGATCGAACCTGTTCTGAAAATTTTAATGATGGACGAAAGTTTCAGACTTCAAGCACGATTGACACAACGTGACGTCGTATTTATTTTTAGATGTGCGACAAAGTCAGACAAAAAAAAAAAAAAAAACTGACTCAGTGTGCAAAGGCCTTAAAACTGTTTTTTGGACAAATCATCTTTTTCTTGTACATGTACTGCAGGTAAGTATAAAGGTGATTAGTATCTGTGTTCCCGTGCAGAGGTAGGTTTTACGTAGAAATATGGTCATTAGAGTGAGTTACGCTGATCTACATTTTGCCAACAAGCGCAAGTATAAATTAAAATACAGTATTATGTTCAGTGGTAGGTTGAAAGATCTGTCACAACAGAAATGTGGACTCATTTTGACAAAAATAAATTACAAGTTGGGTAAATGAAATAAGATAAAATGTCTGTGGCAATTAAGACCTTACCAATTTTAAGGTGACTTTAAAGGCTTAATATTTATAAAATTGAATTTAAGAGTTCAGGGACCTGCAAAAAATATTATTTTAAGTGCTGCCTCTAAATTTCAAATGAGACTCTGCTGTATGTTTCTGTTGTCTAAGTTGCTTTGTACTCTGACCTTGCGGAAACATTTGAAGTTCTTTGCGTAGCCGTTGCTCTGCATCATCTGTGGTTTGGTTTTGGGAGGTGCAGACACAGTCAGAGATCTAAACTCCACTAGCACCAGCTTTTTAGGAAGGTCTTCATCAATCTTCGACTCCTACAAAACAGCACATAGATTAATGTTTTAGGATATAAAACAAATCACAACTGCAGTGAATTAAAGGTCCAGTGTGTTTCATGTCGTGGCATCTAGTGGTGAGGCTGACTGCAACCAGCTGAAACTTTTCCTATGTGCCAACTATGTGGAAGAACAACAGGGGCCGACAGGAAAGCGTGAATGGCCCTATCTAGAGCCTATGTTTGGTTTGTCTGTTCTGGCCTACTGTAGAACGTGGCAGCCTCCATGGAAGAGGATCCGCTCCGTATATACATAAAATTGGTTCATAGTAAGGTAATGAAAAACAACAATTCCTTTATTTCAGGTGAATATACAATAAAGAAAACACAGAGCATTATATTCCACCTCTGAAAAAAGATGCCCTTAAATCTTACACACTGGACCTTTAATGCATAAAGGGGGTGTCCAGGCAGTTCAGACAGTGTCTTCTGACTGGTTCTCAACAGAGCTGCAACTATTAGTTGATCGACAGATAAATAATTCCCAACCAATATGACAATCGATAAATCCTTTAAGTAATTCCTCATGGGAAAATGGCAGAAAATGTTCTTTTCAGCCTCTAAAATGTGGAGATTTTCTACTTGTTTCCTTTTTATATCACAATAAACTGAATATCTTTGAGTTTAGTTTGACAAAACTAGACATTTAAAGACATCATGTTGGACTTTGAGAGACTGAGGTGGACATTGTTCACCATTTTCTTACATTTAATAGACCAAACAATTAATCAGCTGGTCGAGAAAAATAATCAGCAGATTAATTACTAATGAAAACAATCATGGGGCGGCACGGTGTTGTGGTGGTTAGCACTGTCGCCTCACAGCAAGGGGGTTGCCGGTTCGATCCCAGGTGTGGGAGCCCTTCTGTGCGGAGTTTGCATGTTCTCCCCGTGTCAGCGTGGGTTCTCTCCGGGCACTCCGGCTTCCTCCCACAGTCCAAAGACATGCAGGTTAATTGGTGACTCTAAATTGTCCTCTAGTGTGAATGTGAGCGTGAATGGG
>NC_065511.1:33303155-33326151 GCF_006386435.1 Epinephelus moara | reverse complement strand
TAAATAATCTTGTTCAGTTTACAATATATATATATATTTATTCACGTTTATGTTTGTTAATAATTCCTGTTTATTTAACTATATATTTGTAAATACTATTGTTTAAATTTCTTATATTTTCACGTATCTTTCCTCTCTTGTCCTCTCTTGCAAGGAGCACCTGTAACATAAATAATTTCCCCTCGGGGATCAATAAAGTATTTCTGATTCTGATTCTGACTGAGTAAACTTGAATCAAAAATGTTTTGACTGTTGGCTTGAAGCCACTGAAAATAGTTAGTATTGATTGACTTTGATTCATCCAGTGCTGTCTNGAGCACCTGTAACATAAATAATTTCCCCTCGGGGATCAATAAAGTATTTCTGATTCTGATTCTGACTGAGTAAACTTGAATCAAAAATGTTTTGACTGTTGGCTTGAAGCCACTGAAAATAGTTAGTATTGATTGACTTTGATTCATCCAGTGCTGTCTGTCCCGAGCTTAAGAGTAATCAAAAACCCTGATTTTGACAATAAATAAAGGCAGAAAAAGAAGTAAAATAGTTAGCTGGATACTGTAGCTTATTTAAAGTGAGGAAGAGAGAAAACTGTGACAGTAAGAGCTTTACACAGAACTTACTTGGACCTCCTGTTTGACTGTAACCGGTTTCAGAGGGGTCTTAGTCTCTTCTTTAGGCTCGGTAATATCTCCTTCAAGTAGCGCTAAATCCTGCAGGATTAAACATGTGCAGAAACAGTGAAACATGATTGAAAATATAACTGAGACTTTTAAGTTTTCCTTTCTCTTAATAATTGGAAGCACAAAAGAAGGCAGACAGTAAATCCTCACCTCAATGAAAGACGCCTCATCATCATCAAAGGCCTGGAGGTTTTTACTTGTACTGGCGGATGACACTTCCTGAGGTTTGCTGGACTCCTGATTAGTTTTCCTGTGCTCTAAAGGATCAACCTTCTCTTTCTTGATGGAGACAATATGTGGTGGAGTTTTTTGGTGCTTATGGGAATCTGACTCTTTTTCCAGGCCCACCTGCGACCTCTGGTTCTTTCCTGTTTCCTCTACGAGGACCCGCTGCCTCTTGCTCAAAGACGAAGCCTCCGCAGTATTTGAACTTTGTTTCTGTTTGGTTGTACTGTGCACTGTTAGCGGCGCTTTCTGGCCCTGATTGCCTGAGGGCTGCTCATCGCCGAAGTCCATATCCAGAGACATAATAGACTCCAGTTCATCCATGTGTATGTCTTCTTCCAACTCCTTCCTCTTTCTACTCCGTGGCTGCTCCGGGACAGCTTGGGAGACCTCTGACCGTCCAACAAAAAGGTCAGCTGCTGACCCCAGTGCAGTCTGGGATGTTGTTGCAGGGGCTCTGTCTGAACGTGAGTATGTTTCTTCAGATGTGGCTGAAGTGTTTGGTGCCTGTATGCCGACGGATGATTCCAGTACAGGCCGTTTTGACTCTGACGTGACAGCACAGAGCTCGTCCTCCAAAGGCCTTGATGACAGGATGAAACAAAGAGAAGGGAAAGAACAGACTTCAACATTAACAACTTACTACCAACACACAAAAACAGTGATATAGTTCTTGTTTTAAACAGCAGATGTTTACCTCTTCTTATTGACTGTTTGAAAGAAGTTGGTCAGAGTTGATTGTTTCTGTGGGGAAGCTTGTGCAGAGTTTTTCTGTTTCTGAGGAGACTGCCTCTGTACGAATGTCTTCTTGCCACCATTGGTCCAGGGAGCAGATGGCTGGGACCTGATGCCACTACTGCCTGCACCTGAAACTGCAAAAACATTGACTGACTGGTCAAATTATTACAGGCCTATCATTAGTGCATTCAAGGGACAGTTCATTTATTTCTCGAGGTAGAGGATCAAATCAAATCAAATCAAAACAACTTTATTTGTCCCAAAGGGCAATTCAGTTTGACAGTTCACCAGGCCCTACAGATGCCACTGTCCACTATGCCTGCAGCGTGTTAGCTTAGCTTAGCATAAAGACTAGGAACAGGGGGAAATAGCTCGCCAGCACCAGCACTCCTAAGGCTCACCAATACGTATAATTTCTGCATAAATCCTCTAAAAAAATTATTAGACCTACGTTATATACTTTGAGTTGTGTACTTACGTTATCCCAAATGTTTCCAATAATGTTTAAACCCAGAGAAATCTGTAATTTTATTCAAGGTAATGGTGCATTTCATTTGGTCTGTTAATGTCATATCCCCTCTAGCCACCGAGCTAAAGTGTATGATGACATTATAATGTTACAAAAGCATTACTAAGAGATAGAGGCAGTGGTAGAACTGCAACGCCCATGTTCTGTAAGGTAGAATTACTGTTTTTATCAAGCGTTTTTGAAGCGAGCAGAGATGACGGTTCAGATGGTGTCGGGAAAGTCTGTCTGACGGCAAGGTAAAGCTGTGCATATATATTTATATCGCATAGAATACACCTAAACTGACACTGATTTTTTTGGCTGGCCCTTTTTTTGGTAGCTAAAAGCTGTTATATCACTCTCTTCAAAGCCACCTTTGACATTTTACCTCGCAGAACACAAGAGTTTCTGGTCTACCACCACCTACATCAGTTTGTGCTTGAGTTCGCCACAAAACGTTAGCTATAGTAGCTATATGGGTGAGGGGATCTGATGGTGAAAGACTCGAAAAAGAATCTGCATCAAGCAAGAAAAAGCGGGATCAGTACATCTTTCATTCCTGCAGCTACCTGTTGGTTTTGTCTCGGGCTTTTTCCACGGTGAGTCCGTGTTCTTGGTAGCGTTGAACGATGAGCTCATTGTGTCAGCCACAACGCACTGAGTGGGCATCTTCTGAGCTTCGGGTTTGGATCCACGTAGCTGACTGCCGCTCTGGTTTTGCTTTTTCTCAGGAGTCTCCCCCACCGCCACCACCCCTGTGACTTCTCTCAGCTCTTTCCTGATCAATAAAAACAATTTCACAAGTCAGACAGGCAAACAGAAAAAGGACGACTCTCACACATGATGAGTGTGTGTCTGTGAGTGCTGGTACCCCTGTGATGGCTCTGTGTTTGCTGCGTAAGCCGTGATGTTCTGAGATGCTGCCGGTAACACAGTCTCATTCACCGCAACGCTCTGTGACAGCGAAGCACTCGGGATTCTGGGTTCCACTTTTGGTGCTGACTCTAAAATGTAAAGAAAGATAGAAACAAAGACGTTAAAGGGGCTCTGTGTGAAATTTAGAGTGTATGAGTTGTCTGCACACGGTTCTCAACATGGAGGTGGCTGAGCAGGTGGCTAGCAGCTAAAAGTGCTAACTCCATAAAGAGCGCTAACCAACAGCAACAGTGTTAACAGAGCTAACGGCGTTAACCGTGGGGAACCAGAGGGTGGGTGCTACACTTCCGTGATGCCACTGTCCCGATATCATCGTGACCGCTGTATGAGCACAGTGCAAAGCGGCGACATTGAGCTAAGCTGTGGGATACGCGCAGCCTGACCGGCTTACCACAACAAACAGAGAAGCTCAGACTGAAACACACAGAGGCGCGGTGACTGCATTTTTGGATCAGGATGCCATTACGCCACTATATCTTTACATAGCAAATAGCGGTTGGCTGCTTATTGATGCTCTGAATGTTGCGTACAAAACCTCTGAGTATATAGTCAGTGTTTTCTTCTCTGGTCACCCACCTGAGTCTAGCGCCACACTGGACGGATTGCAATACTTGTCACAAGAAGCATAGATGGCAGCCAAACCGATTTCAGACTCTGTGATGACTCTGAGGCCTTTCCTGTGTCAGTGAACAAAGGAGAGATGCCAGAGAGAGTTTTAAAGTCTCCACAAATTGTAACCATGACAAATAAATTGCCAAAACACACTCTGAAGTGCTTCTCCACAGAAAAATGGGAGTTTGTACAAACCTTTGAACAATGTTATTTACAGAGTTTGCCCACTCCGTGGTAGAGGAAGAAAGCAGAGTTTGGGAGCTGCCTGTCGTAACATCGACCACACAGCTCTGTGCAGACTCTAGCAGGCCCCGGGGCAGCGAGCCCTCCTGCAGCAGCTGGCTCCTGCCACCTCCAAAACCCACTGCTGCACTCAGCCGCTTCAGCTGCAAACAACATGGAAGAGCAGGAGTTACACATGATGTAGATCAGAGAGACAGACGGAGTGTCTGTGTGTCTCCATCCTACCATCCTGTGATATTTCCCCTCAGGTTAATCTGACTGAAGGCTTGAACCTTTGAGTGATGCATAAATATTTTAGCTCTTGTAAAAGCATTTGTTCCAGAGGATAATCTATAATGCTGTTGTACTCATGTACACTTACAACTTCAAGTTTGGAAATTGCAGAAACATTCACTCATAATGTGATAATATCAATTACAATTTGCATTTCAGCTGGCTTCTTAAAGCAGGGATGCAAACACATTACAGCTGGCAGAGTTTGCTCTCCTGGAAGCCACGGAGTAGAAAGAAGTTTAAAAACATCTATAAGGCCAACAAGACGGTGCAGATCAGTCTGCTGTCCCTGATGAGGACTCATAACATGCACGTCCTCTGGTCATCTGGAGGCAGAGGTTACATTAACCAAATATTTTCCTGTCATGAACCGAATTTTTTTAGCAATGGTGAAAAAATCTGAAGGTCATTTCGACAGATTAGAAGCCAGAGGGAAACTCTGAGTAATTCACACCCCTGCCCAGTTGGTGATGTGCGCATATTAATTGTCTAGTTTTGTCTTTGAGCTCACGTGCATGACCTCATTGTGCAGCCGTCTTTAGCCATTGCATTTAAAAGCTATATCACTATATACCGCTGCAAAATGTCCCAGCAGCAGAATGCCAGAAGTTTCTTTGCAGCATCAGTGTCTCTGTTCATCTTTTCTCTCCGTGCCCTTGCAAAATCTTTAACATTGTTCTGTAGACTAATTGTTAAAAAATGAATATCACTGAATGAAAATTAAATGTTATCAAAAAATATCTTATTGTGCTATTCATCTTATTATCTTGTGAAAATGAAAATAATGGGTAATGATAGATAACTGAATTTTTACGAGCCTGTCTGTCACAATGACGGACAACAAGAAAGTCTAACACAACTGCTGTCTGGAGGTTCCGATTTTCATCCATGTATGACTCATGGCTGTGGTTTTCTTTCTTTCTTTCTTTCTTTATTTATTTTTCAGCATGCATTGAGTAAAAACAACCCAGTAAAATGCTGAATTTACTAGTCAATTAATTCAATTTCTTGATCACAGTTTAATAAAGGCAAAGATTTGTCTGCTTTCCTTCATATTTAAATGCGTACCTATTTGCTTGCTGATAACGCCATGAAAAAATATTCCAATAAAACTTTGGACCCTGGTAAATTGTGACGGACATAATTACTGGGGCACAGTATTTTAAACAGATAAAAGTCACATTAATTCTAAATTTCAGAGCTTCATCCCTCAGGCTGTGTCTATTTACTACATTAGAGATGCTCTGATACTATTTATGAATTCCTGATACCAATTACGATACCTGCACTTGCGTATTGGCCAATACAGAGTAACGATCCAGTAGCAGTGCATTAAAAATAGAAGCTAACAGCTGTGTACTAATAACCCTGACACTACAGCCTTGCATGCTGTACACGTTGCCTTTTTACTGGTGGGACTGTCCAGTGTTAAATACTGACGATATTGCTGTGAGGGCTGCTGTGACGTAGAACTGATTTCTGGGAAACTATGGTTTTATCAGGGTGTGAAACTACTTTTAACTTTATTTATAAATTACATGGTATCAAATCAGGGCTTAGACTAATGTGCTCACTGACACCTGATCCAGCATTTTAGACAACATCATTGTCTTCACTGACAATTTTTCTGTATCAAACAAATTTACAGTTAATTGGAATTACTTTCCACCACAAATTTACATTTATTTATTTTATATTTTATTTGTCATATTTTATCCCTGTATATTTTAACTTGCATTATTTTATCTCTTAGATTCGCATTTTTTTTTTACTTTTGTGATTTTCTTTTCTTTTTTTAGACATATTTAATCAGCATTGTTTGAGGGAACCTGAGATCCCAGATGCTCATCTCCACTGACTGCTTCTATGTAATTGTTGTGGACATGACAGTAAAGACTGTGATATTTTCTAGATTAATAATATAGTTTACAAAATCAAGTTCAAATCTACTGTGAAAATAATCACTAGCTGCAGCTGTTGTAAAAAAACACACTCTCCATGGAGCAATGAGTCTCCCAGAGGATCTCCGAACTGCTGACTGCCTGGCAACTGATGTTCAGCTGATAAACATGACGCTCACAAGATCATGTGACTTCCCATCTTTTCTGAAGCTAATGACAGAAAAACAAGCCTCTAACAAGGGCTCATCTCTTTAAGTGTTTTGTTCTCCTTGACTGACTGCGGAGGATAACTACAGAGCAATTATAACTGATCACCTGAACCCTGCTATTCTGTGACCTAGTGATCTGCACCGCATGAGACCAGTATTAGCTCATCATCACAAGAACAGAAGTAGACGTACTTGTTTGGCACTGAGGAATATGAAGGTCTTTCCGGTGAAAAGCTGTTTGCGAAGTGGAATCACTCCAATGTTAACATCCTCTTTACTCAGGCTGGGCTCATCGATCTCAGGGATGAAACTTAAGAGCAATGAACAACACAGTTAGTGAGATAATGTTCAGTTCAGTGTGGCCTCTGATGTTCAGGTCATCCTCAGTGTGAATGTGTAAACGTAAGGATGCATTGTACCTCTCAGCTTTGGGAGGGGGTAATTTCTGCTGAGCGGCTTTGCTGAGCTCTGAGAAGAACTCTGGCTTCACGATGGGACGACAACACAGCAGGGCAGAAATAGTCTAATCAGGAGAACAGGAAGCACATTAACACATGTTCAGGGGCAAACACACCACATGTATGTAACCTAATGAAGACATAAAGGTGTGTTCCTGACCTTGATGGTGACTTTAGTGGTGGGCATGACCAGGTGGGTGCAGTCCTCAGTCCAGCTGTTGACCAGCTTTCCACCCAAAGCCAACACAGCCTGAGAGAGCGACGCCTTGCCATCATTGTCCAAACACGAGGAACACACCACTGGCTTCTGATGGTGCACGCTGAGATGAAGAAGTGACAAAGAAGGAGATTCATGATGGAACATGACTTAATATTAACCCTTTGAAACCTGGAGCAACATATTTTTTCTTGCGCTGTTGAATTTTGAATTTGGTAAAATATGTCCCACAAATTCCAAGAAAAACAATAGACTTTGAAAATTATTAAAAAATAAACTAGTGGAAAAAACAAAAAAGCTAAAAGCTAAAAGACTGAACTGTTACCGGTGTATGAAAATGGGTAACCAAAGAATATTCAGTACAATATGTATCGATAAATCAGTATTTTTTACAACACAACTATCATATCCAGATTGATTTTAGAAAGTCTGGACAGCAAAAAACAAACAAACACATATAGTGCAATTTTTGAAAATCTATTCCAAACCTCATGTGGAGGCATCTGAAATGTGAATCCAATCAGATTTCTACAAATGCATCTCGGGCTGCTCTGGTCGCTCAAATATGATTTCAAAGTAACATAAGGATAAAAAGATTTAAAAAAAGCAAAAAAAAAAAAAAGAGCAGCCAGCTCACTCAATGTAAAAGTCCATGGCACAGGCAGGCAGTCCAAAAAATGCATCCAAGGCACTCTGACTGTAGTTGTTTTTCATCTTTATGTAACTATTTGCCCCATCCTCAAAGAGCACCTGATTTTTTACAACTAACTACATAGTGCCTTAACCCGTTGCAGCACTCCCTATTTTGTTCTTCCTCATTATCAGGTGTCAAAGTGTCTTCTGTACCACTTGCAAAGCAACAATTTCGTCAAATCCAGAGTGACAGAAGTGCTGAGCAGAATCCATGCTGCTACTAGCAGAGCACCATGAGGGACAACATAGAGAACAACAGTCTGTGAACAGACGGCAAAATAAATTGTCTGCAACTGTCGTGTTTGTTTGGAGGGCGTCTCTAGCATAGCTACGTAGTTACTGACACCTACGTTGTTACCAAAGCAACCCATGCAGATAAGTTGGTGATGTCTGGACCATAGACTCTATAGACCAGTGGTTCCCAACTGGTCCAGCCACTGGGTCCACATTTCTCCCTATAGCCATTAGTTCAAGGTCCCACAGTTTAATATATTCAGCGTCATACTTATGTTTGGCCATGTTGTTGAGCTAGTTTGCTGTCTCCGTTCAGTAGCTGTCCGTTAATCACTTACTCTACAGCAGGAAATGGCACTTCAAAATAAAAGCTCTGTGTCAGAAATTCACTGCACTTCAATATAAAGTGTGTTTTTTGAAAACGTGAAGCTTTAGTAAGTCACTTGCAGCCCATTCAGAATGGCCTTGCTTCCCACTTTCGGACCACAACGTACCAGTTGGGAACCACTGGTGTAGACCGTTTCACTGAAATTTCACTGCCTTGTTTAAGTTGGGCCAGTGGTGCTGCTCATGATTGAGTTTGGCGGGTGTATGGAGGTGACCTAAATGGCTCTAAATGACGTCACCAGTACAAGATGGCAGCGCCCGTCTCCCAGATGTTTTGGCTTCATTTTCATGTTCACCGTCTTTAGATAAATCTATGATCTGGACACACAAATCCGATCTAACCACTTGCAAACAAGAATGCAGACAGTCTGTCTTAAAGATCTGATTTGAGAACTGATTTGATTTGCCTGAACAGGGCCTCACTTATCATAGCTGTGAAATAAAACATATCTAATCGGGTCTTGTTCAGTTACTCACCTGAATTTGCTTTGAAAAACCCCAAATGTAACATTGTCCCCTGACCTCAGGTTCACCGATGTGTTCTCTGCCACGCGCTGGTCGTTGACAAATGAACCGTATTTGGAAGAATCCTTTAGAGTCAGAGCCTGGGAATAAAATTCATAAAAGCAACTCATGAAACTGTCAACAAGCCATCTTACACCCTCCTGTTCAATTATTTATGTCTCAATGAGAAACCTCTCCGCTCAATAAAACCAAACATAGAAATGTATCCCTGGCAACCTTAAGTGTAGGAACAAATGTGAAGAACTTCAGCCTCGTCTAACACACTAAACAGAAATAAGACTGTTGTGAAATGTGTAATTTTGATTCCTTTGAGTATCAACAGATAGTGAATCACTTTTGGACACTTTTATGGTACAGCAGGATTGTGAACTGATGAATTAAAATGCACACAGTAAACAAAAAGAAAGAAACCCCAGAGGATTCTGACAAATACTGATGAAAAGAAAAATTTATCTTAGAATAATTGTTTTTTAATATGCAGTGACAACAAGGTTAATAATCCCTATGAGACACAATACAGAAAAAGCAGTAATATTACACATTCTCTCAAAACAACAGACACCTTCACCCATAAAAAACATGACTGGCCTCAAACTTTACTTTTGTATTTTAAAATTGGATTTGTAGTTTCATGGTTTGCGGCTGATTCGCATTGTGGTATTACAGGGAAAATTATTAGCGAGCATTTATTTAATCATGTAATGCAAATGTACAGTAGGTAATCTAATTTTTGGGGAAAAGATCAAGAATGAAAATAAATAAATAAATAAATAAATATAACATTTTGGAGAAAAAATACTGACATGTTTCTTACATCTGAATTACTGAAATTGAAAAAAAAAAAAAAAAAAAAATCTAATTTAAAAAAAAAAAATTCTTCCAGGTCTCAGGAGGATCTATCACCCTGTCATTGTTGTTAAAATATCACTTCTTGCATGTGTTATTATTCAAGAAAGGCTGCATGGTTTGAAACTAACCTGGTAGGTAAGTGATAAAGTACTTTTAATATTTTATTTTTCATTATATGATCATTTAAGGGCAATGCTTTCTAGTAAAATGTCCTTTATGTATTATTTTATCTATTTCTTGGACAGATTGCATTTGTTTATCATAGGACAGAATACAACATTCTTTGTCTGAAATGTAATGTTATATTACATGTAAGAAACTATATATGTTCTTGTCAGATAAATGTTTTAACACTGTAACTGTAATTTTGGACTGGGTACTTGTATGTGTATGACACAATAAAAAACATATTTAACAAACTACTGGACATATCAAATCTCTGAGCAGCCACTTTATAAAACTGGGTGTTGCAACACCTGAAAGTGACAACAACTTCATGTTTTGTTTCAGTTTCATTTATGATGAACTAGAGCACCACCTCCTGGGCAGAAGTGGTATCACACACACAACTTGTTTCCAATTTAAATCACATTACTCTCATCTACTTGGCACACTATTAGAAGATAGTGGTCAATTTAATACCTGCAAAATGTTAACACTCATATGAGAGTATCTGCTATAGAAACTGTATATGTTTTTAACACTTACATAAGCAAACAAATTGCAATGTGCTTGGAATAAACTGAGCACATGGATTGACAATAGAGAAATCATTTATTTATGTTGTTGGATTTCTTTGAGCAACATCTGTGGATGTTTTAATTTTGTTTTGTTTTTTCTCTCACCTGGTCAGTAGCAGTGAGGTGAGCGTGAGCCCTGCTGATGGACTGGTCATTGTGGAGGAGGATGTCACAGTTCTTGCGCCCCACCACGTACTCCTTACTGGAGAGGAGATAGTGGGTCTCACCTGACAGCAGGCAAGTTATGGATCTTAGAATATAAAAATCACAACCAACCAACCTAACTGTGGTTTTACAAACTCATCTATTTACACGGCGAGTTGTAAAAGAATTAAGTGCGTGTGACCTTATATGAGTGCCAGTCCTCTCTCCATAAACCTGTCTCACTATGCACTAGAGCTGGCCAATATGCGGTGTCTGGCACTGAAGTGTTGGTGGCAGATCCTTTAAGTCATGTGGGTTGTGAGGCTGTGGGTAGGGATGCATGATAATGTTGGCACATCATTGGTATCGTCCAACATCAGATTTAAAGTAAACTATCAAAATCAGCCAACATGCTTTTTCTTAATTTGCACAATAAATAAATATTACATACACTGACAAGTATTGTATTTCATGTCTCCATCTGCTGGTGGGCCATCACGATAAGAGTATGCATGAATAATATGATGTGAATTCCACTACAGAAGACACTTGATAACTAAAATTAGGTGGGGAAAAAAGTGGATATATCAATATTGGATGACAAATAACTTGTTATATATCAGTGTATCACATATTGGCAAAACATCTAATATCATGCATCCCTAGTTGTGGGGTACCAGCACGTCCTACAGATGCTCGTTCAGATTGGGATCTGGAGAAATAGAAGATTAGGTCGACACCTTGAGCTGAGCAGTTTTGTGGTGTGGCATGGTGCACTGTCATCAAGGAGTGCCATTGCCATGAGGGGAGGTACTTGGTCTGCAACTGTGTTTGGGTAGATGGAGTGTATCAAGTGGCATCCACACAAATCCCAATGTTTCCCATCAGGACATTGCATTGTAACCAGATAATCAGTGATGTTCACTTCACTTGACAGTGGTTTTAATGTTTTGCCTGATTGGTGCACATCACCACATTGTGCCAATTGGGCTTGTTGCACGACAAAGATTAATCTAGTCTGCATATCATCTTTCAGGGAACAAGAGGCAAGATGTAAAATTCCAAGTTCAGTAGGGCTGTAACTATTATTTTCAGTCCAAAAAAAATAAAAAATACTGTATATACCGTAAATAATGTATGTAATATTCATTCATTGTGCAAATTAAGAGAAAGCAGACTGCATTAATTTTATCAGCTAATATCAGCCGATACCGATGACGTGCTGACATTATCGTGCATCCCTACCCTCAACCTCACAACCCACAAGACTTCAAAAATCTGCCACCAACACTTTGGGGCCAGACACCACAGCACACCCCCCAAAGGCCCTTGGTCCACGGCTTGATAGAGCAGAGCCTGTTGATCAGGGGAACCTCTGGGGCTCTGGCACGTCCCACGAATGCTCGATCTGATTGGGATCTGGGGAATTTGGATGCCAGGTCGATTTATGTAACAATACTCTTCGAGAATTGTATTTTAGAAATGGTAGAAAAGCACCAACCCAATGAGGGATTTGACGTTTTGTCTTGTCAATCATTCTCATGACAGCTGGCTTTTAATTTCCTGTTGGCATCTAAAATGTGATTCTATCATTTCATTCTAAACAAACATTAAATCACTGACTGTGATATTTACAAAGATAATAAGTCCTGCACTGCATGCTTCATCTTCATCATCTCACATGTTCAAGTACCTGAAATGTCATAAATATATACATAATATACATATGAAAGTGACTGACCGTGTGTGTTACTGCTGGATATAAGTTTGCTCTCATCCCTGTTTTAAACAATGTCATGTTCAGGTACATTTAAACTGCACATGTATGTTTGCAAAACAACATTAGACAAACATCCTCAACTTGTGACGTTGACTGATATGCCTGCAGTATAATTACATGACTAACCAAAAGTTAATCACTCCCACGCAGCCCAATAAACAAAATCACTGACATCTCGCTCAGTTCATTTCCTGTCTCTATCCTTAGGTGTTTAACCATACCGTTATCAAGGCGTTAACTTCAACATGCTAACTGTGTGTTTAGCTAACGTTAAGATGTCAGCCACAACAGATAAAGTTACCTCCAGGCTCCAGGGGTGTCAGTATCCACATTTCACTGCCTTCTGTTGCCTGTTTATTGATTCAAACCAGCGATAAGTCACGAATCAGGCAACTTTTTAAAACTGCAGCCAATTTACAGCAACTACCATAAAGTGGACATTTACAGCGCGCCACTGTGTGACGTCACAAGTCTGCGACACAGCTGTCTTTTCAAAATAAAAGCCAAGCCTACATCCAGCAGGTGTTAGTAAATCTTTTACAAATTATGATGGTTATATTGTACATATTTGAAGAAAGATATTGACAGTAGCCTTCGTCATGTGTCCCTAACACTCACTGGTGCTCTACAAGACGAAAATATAATCATTTAAAATGGCAAAAGTAGTAGAAAGTGCATTTTTTTCTCCAATATGTTGTCATTTTCATATCAAAAAAACTCATTGTGGTACTGGGTAGTACTTGGACTGTAGATAAACTGGGTTTATTACTTATTTATTTAATTGGGTGGTAAATAGACTGGTTATAGTTGTATATTAGTCGTAAATATATTTGGGATTTTGTTGAAATGACATATGAGTTAAAAGAAGGGGTAGCGACCATACCTACTCTTTTGGACACTGTTATCTTTGTCTTGTTTGCTTTTATTTTATCTATTAATCTTTTTAATAAAGTAATTCATTCGTTTATAACAATACAACAATGAACTAAAATTCCATACATTACACAGACAAACACATCTACATGCACTCACACACTCTGCTTGCTCAAATATCAAATAGAATACCATTACACCAAATATTTCCCCACATCATTTACAATTTCCTTTCAGGCCTGCATTCCCTGCTTCCAGGATGTTCATGTGTGGTTCCAAGAGCTCTTCAAATAAACACAAGAAGTGTGTGCTCTAGAGAAAGGATCAGCACAAACTTCTTGTGTTTATTTGAAGAAATGTACACAGTTAACATTAGTGTAAATTCACAGTTAATTATAGGCCCAAATATTGCATTACTTTCACAGTAAAAATGTAAAAGTACAGGCCATTGTTATAATGCATGAACAACTAGATGCTGTAATTTCACAATTACATACTGTAATATCACAGGAATTCATTGGTCATTGCAGCTGTGAAGTTCCAGTATAGGCCTACAGTTGTAAGTCTACAAAAAAAATACTGTAATATCACAGCTGTAAAGTTACAATAAGTTACTGTGAAGATATTTAGCAGTAAATTACTGTGAAGCTTACTGTGAAAGTCATGCAACATTTGGCCAGTAATTTACTGTGATTTTACGCCGAATATTTTTACAGTGTAAGTTAGTCTTTCCAGACCTATAAACTCCAAGAGCTCTTATATCCACATTCTCAGTGATGGGTGCATACTCTTCAAACATAATAAAAAGTTTAGTCTGTTTTGATGTTTGTATAAAGTCCCCTGGGTGTATTCTTTGCACACAGAGTTTTCAGCAAAGGGGTTCTTGGCCTGAAAAATGTTGAAGATGCCTGACTTTGAGTGACATTAATTCTTCTATATGTTTGCAAATACTGATTGATCAGCCAAATATGTTTATAATAGCAAAATATATATTCTGTTCTGGGTTGATGTCCCCTGTCTGACTGACATTACTTAACTGAAGAGCAAGCAAGTGACAGAGCAATTATGGTAAATTGGCAAATAACAAACAACGCATTTGACAAAAACTGAAATTGGACATACATTTTTATTTAATCTTAAAACATGAACCTGAAACAATCCAGACATTCAGACAAAGTCATCAACAACAAACATCAACAACACAATTTCAAAATGTGAAATTATACATATAAACAGAGTTAATAGATAATTTCTATGGCAGTTATTTGCAGATTACGTTATAAAATTCAGTACAGTTTCGTATGTCATAAACCTTCTGATAAAACAAAACCAGCAGTCTTTATTGACTGAATCCATAATATACATCACACATCACTATAGGCCTATTGATTTATTTTTAATCAGTTGTTAAATTCAAAACAGAGGATCATTGTCAGATTTCCACGGCTGGCCTGCAGCTGGTCTGAGACGGCCTCGTCCCCAGAGGCAGGGCAGTTTGTGATTGACTCTCATCACTGCGACACTCGTACAAGAGTCAGGCTTACGGATGATCTCACACCAGTCTGGATAGTCCACAGGTTTAGATCCACTGCGGGCAAGATCAAAGCACATCAATTTCAATTGAATTCAATTTCATTTATAAAGCCCAATATCACAAATCACAATTTGCCTCAGAGGGCTTTACAGCATACAACACCCCTCTGTCCTTGGACCCTCAGAGGGAAAACTCCCCCAAAAAAAACCTTAATGGGGAAGACAGTAATGACAACAGCTACAATAATTTTACTAATAATATTTTGTCCTTTCAGGAGACACTGTTAATTTAAAGAACAAAAAAAAACTTACTAGTCACAGCATCCTACTCCAAACGGCTCCATGCAGACACACTGGTAACAGTCACTGGTTATCCAGCTCTCTCCTATCCCGTACACCTGTCCCATGTGTTCACAGCTCCCTGGAAATATCAGTTATTGAGACATATGTAGAAGAAGAAAATGCAACTATACAAAATATATCATTTTACTTAAGGAGGGGTACATACCAATTAAATCATAAAAAATTGTCCTTTTTATGCTGTTACATAATTACAGGCTACATGTTTTGATATTAATAATGCTTCAGTATTTAAATGTTGCAACAGGTTGACTACTTTATATACTGTTGGGTTGTTTATTATATAACTATGCATCATATTGCATAAACTGATCATATGTTTTGAATGGAAAAAAATCTAAATTTGTAAAGTAATTGTAATTTTAACTGTCAAATAAATGTAATAGGATAAAAAAAACACAATGATTTCCTCTGAAATATAGCGACAAAGTACAATAAGTGCCTCAGAAAAAAATATTTAATTACTCTCTACCACTTGACATGACATATGAGTCTGTGGGATACATCACGTCAGCACACATACATTTACAGTACATAAACATGCTGCACCTTTAGTGTTGAAGAAGCACTCGCCACTGTTATACACAGAGAAACACGGCACACTGGCACTGAGGAACATCAGTAGAGACAAAAGCACTCCTCCTGCTGTGTTTGCCATCTCTGAAAAGAAGCAGCACAAAGGTTAAAATAAAGAAAAACGTAATAACCACATGAGAGAAATACCAGATTAGTAGTCTTACCTGTTTCGGTTTCCCACTATGTGATATAAAGACCTTCCTTTTCTTCTCTTTCTCCTCCTCTTGCTTTCATCCACCCTCTTGTTGCTTTTTGACTCCCTCTTTCGCCCTCTACTCTTGATCTGATGCTCTGCCTCCCTGTGGGCTCAGATATTTATACTGAACCAGCGCGTCTTTATCTCTTCTTTCTTCGTTGCTATTTGTCCACCCACCCTTGCCCCCCCATACATTAATTACCCTCTATATCTGCGTGCACACATACAGTATACACACACACACACACATTAACACACACGTGCATACGAGCATTATTATTACAATGTTCGTCATCCCCTCTTGTGCTGCTTCACAGAAATGGCCCGAGAGTATACAGCGTGCACTCTTTCAGATAACATTTGTCTCAGGCGGTGGCTTTTGACCCTATCAGTAGATCTCGCTGGTGACACCATCCATACGACAGCCAGCCGGTGGCCTATTGTCCTCCATGCAGTGTGACCCCTTGACCCCCACACAACATCCATTCACATGTAGACGTATTTTATTGTGAATTACACTTAAACGATGCTTAAAAGCTCATTTGAAAAAAAAAGTTAGTTTTTTTAAGCTTGTTTTATTGTGAAAATGTTTTGTTTCTATAGTATTATTTAATTATCGTCTTTCTCTTACAACCAACTGATGATCAAATTCCCTGATGCCCATCAGTTGCTTAATTCAATTTCATTTGTTGTTAATGAATCATCAAGCTTATTACAGGATTCTTAATGTGGTTTTACATGATCCACTGAACTTAATTTTCCTATTAAAAGGCTTTGGCATGGTATGTTTGTGCGTCACTGTGGGTTTTATTGTCAGTAGCAGGGTGAGCGGCGTGACGTGTGAGGTCTTCTTGGTCCAACTGGAGGTTATTTTTGTGCTGGAGGATGGGTCTCAACGTCTTTGTGCTGGAAGTTGTTTGAATAAACCAACCTGAGTCCTCAGATAACGTGCTCATGTGGATATGCTCATGCACATACACACACATGAAAAGGCACACAAACACACACATTCTACTTTTAAGAGAAGCGGTGTTGCACATATGGCCTGTGGCCCAGAAGTGGCCTGCCAAGACTTCCAATCCGGCCCACTGCACTGTGAAAAGAAAGTATTTGTTTTAACTTAAAAAAAAGTTAGTGTCCAGGCCTTATATTTTTTAGCTGACTGAATTTGAGAAGTTACAAAATGAATTACCTTGACTTGTCACCTCAAATTCAGTCAGCTTGAAATTTTAAGGCAGCCTGGACACTAACTTTTTTTTATGTTTAAACAAAACAAACAATTCTTTATACAGTGTGGATGACTTTACACATCTTACACTGATGCACTGGTGAAGGCTAAAGCCCAGTTCAGACCAAAGATTCGTGACAAGACGAAACTGATTTAGAATGTTGCAGAGGAAATTTGCAGCGATGTGAAAACTGACCATCTGAGCTCGACTCAAGCCGACTGATGGTGTCATCTGCAGAAAAGCTGGGAATCAGAACAGTTCAAATAAACACAAGAAATGTGTGCTCTAGAGAAAGGATCAGTGAGCAGTGATAACTAACATGTCTTTGGGGTCATCAGGTGTGAACTTCCTTTCACCAGTGTTTCCTCTAGTTGGTCCCACGACACCTCCAGGAGGCTAGACAGTGATCTCTGGCGTCCCAGAGACACTCCCCGCACCAACCCAACAACCTCCTTTACCTTACTTACACATGGCTTTCTCAGCCCAAACAGCACTGTCACCTTCAACAAACCCAGGCTTTGTTTATGCGAGTTCCAGGTAGTGACCGTGCCGATACTACCTTTCCTAGCACATTCACCATACTCTATTTCACATGCTACGTAGCATAACTCCAATATAAGCTAAAATTAAGGGAGATAGAGAGTACAGAGAGTCGTTGCATGGAGATGATACACACCATCTCATCTAGTTACATTGGTGAGAACCAGCAGGTTTTTAGAACATTGCAAGAAGTTGCATGGTTCAACTCCTCTTGTTGCGAATCTTTGGTCTGAACTGGGCTTAAAGACCCGGACACACCAAACCAACATCAAAGAATTAGTGGCGACAAAGGCAGACTGTTGAGTTGCATCACGTCACCTGTATCTCGGCCAAAAAGTTGCATTTGAAGACACTGCAAAGATTACAGCCAACAGCCAACTAGCACATAACGCCTGCATTAGAAGAATTAACTCTCCAGAGTTCGTCATTCAAAAAGGGAGACCAGAATTCTGACCAGATGGATTCCAGAAGCTAGTTAGCCAGTTAGCACTTCAACAACACAATCTGATGTTAAAAGAACAAATCACATTTACACAGTTTCTGCTAAAGAGCTCAATGGCTAAAAAAAGAAAATCTTACTTAATATAACAAGCTTGCCTCAATCTCACAACTTCTTTACTTGAGCCGTTTGTTTGATTTCCTCACTTCTGTATTTCTTCTCGTGCACTGAACTAAACTGCCCAGAAAAGTGATTTTATTCACCAATGGGCTCCACTGCCTCTGACGCCAATTCAACATGCTGAATCGCCCAAAAAACAAGGCCAACTAGCGCCAACAGAGCAGGACACATCATGAACAGTAGGGTGACAGACCCTCGCTGACGGCCTGACATCCCAGCCAACATTTGTATGTGGGCCCCATGTAGGTAATAAATGAGCTGAAAATGGGCCCTATATGGTGTTGCCCATGAGTTGGGCCTGTACCTACTTGGTACCCAGGTAGCTGTAGCATAACCCATGTGGGGCTCACTTGGGTAAACCTGTCCATGTGGGCAATTGGTTCATTTATGAACTACACAGGGTCCACATACAAATGTTGACTGGGACTGACCCAAAGTTGACCATCACCTTGGTGTATCAGGGCCCTGAGAGGTGAAGGTTTCAAGAGCAAGTTAAACAAAATGCTGCTTCAGAGGCTTTTCCATCCTGACCATAATACAGTTCTCATTAAAAAACCGTACTATTGAGGTCACATTTAAACATATTGAACATTGTGCAAAACATTGTCATGAGCAGCTTCAGAGCAAAATAATCTGTATCAGACTTCTCAAAACAAAACTGGTGGAACCCTATTGCTAGGGCACTGCTAAAACTACTGTCTGTGCAGAATGTACATGTGCTTCTTCATGCTAAAAGATAGCAATACATTTGGAGGTGTGTTAGGTTATTATGTAATGGTTTTACTGGTCCAGCCCACTTGAGATCAGATTGAGATGTATGTGGCTCGTGAACTAAAATGGATTTGACATCCCAGGCCTCGAGGCTTATTCTAACCTTAACCTTTCCTCAGTGAACCTCTCCGCAGTGACACTAAACTAAGGATGCAGTTTTGTTCTGAAATAAGGCAACCATCCTCAAATGCGTGACACACGTGGGCTCTTACACTCAACCCAGACGACGCCCTCTAGTGCTGCAACAAACACACTCTCCTGACTTCTCCCCCCCTCTGTGCTGCTCTGATCATATTTTAAACAGATTGCCTCAGATTACGTCTGCACACCCTGACTCGTCTATCCAGTTTTCTAACTATTTGAAAAGTTTTGGCACAAAGAGTGGCACATCACGCTTTAGCAGCCTGGTATTCACCTTATAATGCTCTGTATATATGTCGTTTTGTGATGCCCAGCTGTTGGCTGCGTTGTTGTTTTTTACAAAGTCTGCTCCTATACAGTAACTCATTTGATTATTATTTCTCACTTCAGTGCTGCTGATTTTCCAGCCACTGCACATTAGGATTACGCTTCCTTAGAAAATCAGAGTATTACATAATAACATGCACTTTGAAGAATTCATTGTCTGGGAGGGAGGACGTCTCATTAGGTCCAAAAGCATGTTCCCTCGATGTAAAAGCAATTAATTAAAGTATAAAAATAGTATCTGAAGCATATAACTCTCAATGTCTGATGCAATGGGACATGAATCAGAGATGTGGAAACAGTAATGAATCACTGCAGACGACGTCAACATGCTATTAGGCTTTATTTAAATCCAGCATACATTAAAAAAGAAACAGATGATGACAATAAAATGTCCTTAATTGTACATTCCTATGGGAAAAAAGAAAAAAATAGTGCTCCTAAGGATGGGACAGGCAATAAAAAAGCAGAGTAGTTACCGATAAGAGACTTTAGACTGCAGAGAGAATAAAACAGCTGACGTCTCTCTGCTGTTATCAGGTTTGGCTTTGTTATAATCTGATGTCACAAACCTGTGGTGCCAGTAAAAGCACCTGTTTGCTCACGGAGCAGGATGTACTTGCACACTCAGATCCCATTGAAAAAGAAAAACACAATGTCTTAGTTGTCAGTTAAAAAAATTATTGTGTCTGTGGGTGTGTGCGTGTGTGTTTGAGCGCGAGAATGATAGAGCGTGTACACAGAGAAAGTTGGTATTCAGGGAGATTTTTGTTTACTTTTTTTATTCAGAACATAAAGAGAATTTTAATAATTAATAAATCATGTACTCTTTTTCATTCAGTTAAAGCACCACAGCATTAATAATGTAGGTTCACACTTAAAACACAGAGAACAAATGAAGAAATTTAAGTGATATTTAGCATTAGAGCATGACACACGAGCTGCCAAGTTTACCCTCCAAAACCATTTTACCTGAACGTCTCACTTCTCGGGTCTTTTGTCAGAGGTAGGGCAAGGGTCAGAAGTCAACGCCAGACTCTGTAGGAATATGTCTGATATTTAGTTGACACGATGAAGCACAAGAACAACCGAATATCAAACATATCACACAGCTTCCAGCCAGTCAGAGCCCTGGACGACTGGAGGAGCCTGCAGATAAGAGAGACAATGACAGTGAGAATAAAAAAGGGAGTGACACGGAAAACTCTGACAACGTCACCCAGGCAGTCAGTTTGTTTCAGCCTGAATGAAGGCCACAGACAATACAACAAGTATAATATCATGGACAAAGACCTGAAAAACCTGTCCAACACATGAGGGATATAACAGAGGGAAGGCCGTGAGGGAGGGAGTCACCAACACAGGGAATCAAGTTGGCAGTAAGGATCACCTGTTAGTGACTCTACTGGCTCCAGGACAGAGGGGGTTGATGGGAAACAGGAGACAGCAAAAGCAAGAAAAGGAGAGTAAAACCCCAACGTCACATACAAAAACAAAATACTCACCAATTCCCTGTATCCATACACAGCGTCCCCGTGTCCTGCCAGTAAAAACTCGTGGTAAGTCAAGTGTTTCAAGTTCCACGACTAACTGTTAAAAGTGTGTGTGAGCTATGATCTGTGTGAATAACTCCTCAGTGGGATGGCATTTATATATACAACCCTGTGAGTTTGGGGGGGAACCAACTACACTCACTCCCTCGGTAACACACAAATACACTCCATGTAATTAGAGGTGTATTGATCAGCTGCTATGGCCCGCAGCCTTTCCTCCCCACATTAGCCTGATCAATACATGTGATGTTCATCCCACTGTGAGCTCCCTCACACACACACACACACACACACACACACACACATGACCGCAGATGCAAAGTCAAATAACTTTCAGTTATTGCCTGTAGGGAGGACATGACGGTCACATCACCCTCACCGGTTGTATCCTGTTACTCATGTTTCCTTTAACAATTCAAATATATCATATGGCTAATATCACAGAGACGTCCTTTATAAAGGGATGCACACATTCATTACATGTAGTTAGAGTGCATTTGATTTTATAGAAATACTTTACAATAATGTTTGTTGATTTTAATAAACAAAAAAGAAAAGAAAATGGGTGTTGTGTAGCAGAGAGCAGAGTAACAAAAACATACAAATGAAATGTGAGTTTCATCCTGCGTCAGCATCTGTGATCTTAAATCTTATTTTTCTTTATTATATCTCACCTATATCTACATGTGGGAGCTGCATGAGGCAAGTTTGGATATTTTTCCTATTGTGCAAGAATGTTTACTGGACATCTGTTCATTAAGGCAAGAAAAACAATCTGTAATTTTTGATTTTCAAAGCGGAAGACTGGTGCGGAGTCAGAATATGTTGCTTTTAGATATTGGTCATATGGTGGAAAGTAAACAAGTACATTTTACTCTAATTTTTAGGTACTTGTACTTAACTTGAGTATTTCCATTTCATTCTATTTTACACACTACTTTCATCCCCACATTTTAGTTGCTCTTTTTACTATACTACATTTATTTGGCAGCTATATTTACTTTACAGATCATGGTTTACATACAAAATGTACTGTTATAGATTACATACAGCAGTATGTCTTTCCAGAGTTAATGTAATACTGTAATTATTATCTATTTATTTTTTTGCATTTTAAGAAATTAAATGACATAGTAATACTAAAGTTACAAATCATAAAAAAGAGAAAAAACAGGAAGATAAAACAATTAAAAAGGTAAAAATAAAAATAAATCAAGATAAAATAAAATAAAATTAAATTAAATTAAATTAAATCATATATTACCACTAAAAATAATAATAGTCATCAAATTACATAAATAATAAATAAGTTCAAAGGATATCAATTGTTCTTTGTGCTTGTTTAGTTTTGTATGTGCCCATATTGTTTCAGTTAATTAAAATTTTATCTAAGTCTTGTTATTATTTATATTTCAGTGATCTAAAATATCTTTCATATGCACTTTTAGTTTTTGGTTTCATTTATAATAACCTTGCTGCTTACAAAGTAATGTTGACAATACTAATAAGAAGCTAATTTTCTAATATAACACTGAGAGAGGTCATTGCTGCCTAAAGAGTACTTTGACCTTTGACACCTACATGTTGCTGCTAAAACGTCTGTACTGTTGTATTTCTATGTTTTGCTGTCTTTACTTAAATTAAAGGTCTCAATATTTCTTCCACCATTTGTCTTTGGTATAAAAGTGTGTGACTTAGTGTTGTACTTGTTGTTGTGTTCTGTGTGTACGCTGGTCAAAATGAAGAAATATTAATATTCAGAACTTGAGTTAACAGTGTGAGCATCAGGGCTGTGTGAAAATAAACTTTGCAGCCAAGGTGACCTCTGGCTGTCAGGATGACCTCCAGCTGGTGATGGCATTATCACTCCATCTGTGTGTTTTGGGGGGGGGGGGGGGGGGGGGGGGGGGGACTGCAACACGTGTTGAC
>NC_065511.1:33283413-33303085 GCF_006386435.1 Epinephelus moara | reverse complement strand
GCATTATCACTCCATGGGTGGGTGGTGGGGGGGGGGGGGGGGGGGGGTGGGACTGCAACACGTGTTGACTTCACATCATCCGTCAGATATGGTGATCAGCGAACACTTTCACCTGTGGGTGAGTCTGGATTTTTGTTTTTAATCAGTAGAAAATAGGTGTAGAACAGATGGAGGTGATAAAAGTTCACGATGAAACTGAGACTTTATACTGTACACGATACAGAGACATTCAGTATTTGACTGCTATCATCACCATCAAGTCATTTCTACATTAACAAACATCAAACGTCATCAGCGACAGACAACAGACCATTTTAACACAAAGGAACGTTATATGCTTTGTTTCAAGATTAGACATTTCATGAGCAGCAGCCCTCGCTTATGACATCAGCGAGACTGGATGTCCCCCCTCTGCCGTCTCTGTATCCTCTCCCGGTTTGAGGCTGACCTTGTAAGCCTATTGGGGCGGAATGATAGCCCTCTGATTGCCTAATTGTGAGCCTGGGGGGAGTATTTTAATCTCCAGCAGATGGAGGGCAGTGTGAGGCAAAGTGAGAGATGACAGAGAAAGCAAAAGGATTAAAAAAGAAACTATATGTGGATTTAAAAAAAAAAAGAATCATTTATATTCAGTCCAGTAATTCTTTTGTGAGTCTTTTTATAGTCCTTGCCACCCCCTCTAAAGTACACACAGCAAAGTAATTTAACTTTGATTCAGTCCAAGCTTCAAAGTTATTGTGCCTCTCTGCTCACACATTGAAGGTCCAAAGATCAAAATCTTTGAGCAAGCCCAAGTTGAGCTGATAACATAACTCAAGTATGAATCTAAATGTAAGCTGGGGTAACATGTATGTGTATGTGGGAGTGTCTAGGTATGAATAGAAAGAATTATTAAAGCTTACTTGAAATGGATCCAAACCAAAACAGATCATGCCCTCTGTTTGTTTGTTTTTGTCCTTTCCTCTTGCTTTTCTTTCCCTCTTCCACTTGTCCTCCTCTTTGTTTTGAATTGTTTTTTTTCAAATTATTTCCTTTCTTCATTTTTCTTTTCTACATTCACTGCCCCGTTATTTATCTGTGACCTTTTTTACATTTTCATTTTTATTTATTTATTTTATTTGTTTTTTATTCTTATCTTATTTATTTATTTTATTTATCTTTTATTCTTATTCTTATGTTTTTCATTTTATTTTATTTTATTTTATTATCATTACTATTATTTTTTTAAAATCAGAATCAGAAATACTCCATTTGATCCCAGAGGGCAACTTATGAATCAGGGGAATCAGGGGAAATTTTCAATCGGTAACATCTGTACATCTGTTGTTGCCTTTTTTTTTGTATTTGTTAGTATGTCAGTATTTTCTTCATGAATATGTACTTATTGGTGAATAAAGGGAAAAAACAGGACAAGTCAAAGTAAGTTTAAGTTTTACAATATATGCATAGTGTTGTTGGATCCTGACCCAATGTATATTTAGCATTGGTGATTAACTGGTTACATGTGATTAAGATACAAAATAACTAATTGTAAAAAAATTTTTTTAAAATAAATTACAGTTATAAATTAAAATATTGGTGATTTCAATGAGGTGCCATCAAAATATAGACTTCTAAGTAAAAAGTTTACTTGCAGAATTTAACATTCATTCTGTTGCCTTGCATCTTTTTGCAGTGTAGTAATGCCTTCTTTTTTCTGGATATTTTTCAGCTTTATTTCCCAGTTTAAAAAAATGTTAGAAAAGTTATCAAAAAATAAATAAATTTAACAAGTCACATTATTTTGATGAAGCAATCAAAATACAATGAAACTTCGAATAAAAGCCCAATCCCTTTTACTAGCCCAGTGTGGTTACACATTTTGACAAACAAATGCCTGTCTTAATTTGAAGCCTGGTCTGGTCGCCAAGCAGTTCGTTCTTTTTCATAGAAGTTCTTCGGGTGTATAAAACCAGGTTGTTGGCTACCTCAAATTTTGTGTCCATTACTCGATTACTATAATCATATTCCCTTAGTGTGTAAGGGTCCTCAGATCAAAAGACTCAAAAGGGCTTTTTCATAAAAAATTAATCCAAGTTGTGAGTGTTGTTTTAACAGGATAAAGTGGTGTTGTGTCGGTATGCCGGGTGCCGTAACTCACTCTCTCTTCTCTGTTGAAGCTAGATCAAATGAATGATTCACAATTAATGTATTATCTAAAGCCTAATTTTTACACAAATAATATTCATACTGGTTTTAACAAACTATTTGATTGTATTTCTCATCTTAACTGAGCAGCAGTTTTGTCTGAGAGGAATTAAAAGCCTGTCTCAAATATAGGCCTGCTGATTTCAGTGATCTAGAAAATATTAGCCCAGGCTACTAACTGAAGTTTTAGGGTAGTTACATTATTTATTACATTTGCAACAGAGTAACTAGTAATCTGTAACCTATTACATTTCTAAATTAAACTTCCCAACATATTGCTCTGATATCTTCAGCTGATGTATCAGT
Source organism: Epinephelus moara (assembly GCF_006386435.1). NCBI lineage: Eukaryota > Metazoa > Chordata > Actinopteri > Perciformes > Serranidae > Epinephelus > Epinephelus moara. The sequence continues at coordinate 33,300,592 of NC_065511.1, read as the reverse complement.
CATCCAGCTGTTTGTGAGGGTGTAGCACTAACACGTCTAATTAAAACAATCCAAGCTCAGTTGAGTCATTCATCATCACATGTGGCGAATCCAGGGAACATAAGGTGCTGCTACAGGTCGCAACAAGTGTCGCAGACAAGAAAAGGATTCAAAATTAAAATTTGAATATTCGAATATGAAAAGGGTATTTCCCTGGATAAACACAGACTGATAACAACAGAGGATGATGTCATTGCATCATTACATCACACAGGAAAATGACCACAAACACATCAGGAGAATATTGAATTTGAATGATGATAAATGAGATCATGCAGCCCCGTCGTTACCATACGGTCGTGACAAATGTGTAGCCTATTTATCCAATGGTGTTATTGTTCAAATAAATCAAATGTAATTGGATTCTCACAGGAGGTGGACCAAGTTAAAGAAATGCCTGTTTAACCACATACACACAAAAACTCATAACATTGTATCAAAAACTCCAGGAGAAAAACAATACAATACAAATGGAATACAAACTGCACAGCTGGAGCTTCACCAGGATAACAGAGTGAGGTTTATAGGGAGAGACAGACAAAGGCTTTGTGTTCTCTGATTGGTCAGTCCTCTCTCTCTCACGCACACACTCACACACACACACCCTGAGGCAGGGTCAGTAAGAAAGAGAGAGGCAGACAAGGTTAACAACGATTATTCAATACATATTTGTGTGGTTTCAGTGTTGGAGGTTGAAGAGTTATCTAACAGAAGGGAAATAAAACTAAAGGCTAGAAAAGCAAAATGTGCAGCAGCCAAGACACGAACCACGTTTAACAGTGACGATGTCATTGCTTTCTCTCGTCCTGGTTCGGACTAATTTGCATTTTCAGGCATTTGTTATTTACATGCAGTCAAATAAGTGACACGACAACATAAAAACAACCTATAAAAGCAGCTGTGGAAAGTATGACAGCCTCCTTTGAGTCTCAGGACACATCTTCATAATATAAAATGATACTTAATGACACTTAACCACACTATGATTGTGTTTAACTTTTTCTCTTTCCACCATCTCTGTTTGTCACACACACATAGTTTGCACACATTAATCATTACCTGTGCAACCAGGATACAGGTTAGTGAGACGGCATTTCACAACCTTACGTCTGTTAGGCCCCACGCCCTGACTGTGTGTGCAGTGTGTTGAGTGCGGAGCTTTCTGACATACTGATAGTGTTAATCACCAACCCGAAGGAACAATACGAGGTGTCTGTGAGGTGGTGATGTGTACAAGTGAAAACACGCTACTTGGCAAACACAACAAGCTTTCCTGAATGATTCTTAAAAGTTCCTGTTTGGTTACATTTTTGTTTTTGCAGCAGCAGTCTAGAAACATTCCTAGACTGTTCTCAAAAGGTTATTTTTGTGACAGATAAGGAAACCACAATCCTTTGTGTGCATTTTTTTATTTACAAACACTACATCTGATCAGGCTAGGATAGCAGATGTTAGTTTGTCTACAATACTACTGAAGCACAAGATGAAGATTGCATAACAATTTACCACTGTGAAAATAGATAGATACATAGATAGATAGATGCCTTAATTCTTCATGGCATAGACTCAACAAGGTGCTGGAAACATTCCCCAGAGATTTCGATCCACATTGACATGACAGCATCACACAGTTGCTGCAGATTTGTTGGCTGCACATTCATGATGTGAATCTCCCGTTCCACCACATCCCAAAGGTGCTCTGTTGGATTGAGATCTGGTGACTGTGGAGGCCATTGAGCTTTGTGACATGGTGCGTTATCCTGCTGGAAATAGCCATCAGAAGATGGGTACACTGTGGTCATAAAGGGATGGACACGGTCAGCAACAATACTCAGGTAGGCTGTGGTGTTTAAACCATGCTCAGTTGGTACTAAGGGGCCCAAAGTGTGCCAAGAAAATATCCCCCACACCATTACACCACCACCAGCAGCCTGAACCGTTGATACAAGGCAGGATGGATCCATGCTTTCATGTTGTTTACACCAAATTCTGACCCTACCATCTGAATGTGGCAGCAGAAATCCAGACTCATCAGACCAGGCAACGTTTTTCCAATCTTCTATTGTCCAGTTTTGGTGAGCCTGTGTGAACTGTAGCCTCAGTTTCCTGTTCCCAGAGAACTGCTGCTCACTGAATATTTTCTCTTTATCGGACCATCCTCTGTAAACCCTAGAGATGGTTGTGTGTGAAAATCCCAGTAAATACTCAGACCGGCCCGTCTGGCACCAACCACCCTTCCACGTTCAAAGTCACTTAAATCACCTTTCTTCCCCATTCTGATGCTCGGTTTGAGCTTCAGCAGGTCGTCTTGACCATGTCTACATGCCTAAATGCATTGAGTTGCTGCCAAGTGATTGGCTGGTTAGCTATTATAATGAGCAGTTGAACAGGTGTACCTTATAAGTGGCTGCTGGCTGTAAAAGGACAGCACTGCATTAGTTTTGATGTATGAGGGACTATTTGCCAATCATTTCTTATAGCTTGCCTAAAATTCTCTTCAGTTGGTTGCAACTGAAACGCCAAGCGTGTAGGAAAAGTACAGTGATCGATGCGAAAACATGAAAACACAAAACACAAAAGGCCATCTCTAAAGCCAGTGTCTGGTTTTTCTGTTCTGGGCTACTGTAGAAACAACACGTTGGACTCTGTGCTCCGTATACACATATAAACAGCTCATTTTCAGGTGACAGAAACACATTTCTTGATTTCAGCACACACAAGGACTCACATGCACTAACATGCATGCACGGCCAGACCATCTATTACAACAAACCACAGAGAAACTCGGATTACAACACACACAGACAGAGTGTGACTTCATTCTCTGCTCAGGATGCCACTACTCCAAAATCTTTATATAGCAGATACTTGTTTGCTGCTGTCTCATGCTCTGAATGTCATATTTAGAACCTTTAAACCATAATGCCATGAAAGGGTGACCCTATATAATAAGTACCTTTTCTCTTATATTGTGAATGTATTTTTCTGATAATACTTATGCACTTTTACTTATAATGGAGTGTATTTTAAATTGTGATAAGCCTATTTCTACTTTAAATTAAGTTGAGGATTTTAATACTTTTTCCACCACTGCCCACATGAATAACATAAGCTAGTTGATCATGCTTACACTGAATGGTCATCAAGGACGATTTATTTCATTAGATTTTTCTCAGTTAAACTCAAAGTGTGTACATTATTGACAAGTTATTGTATACAAACAACACCTTTTTTATTTTTATTTTTAGAATTTAAATAAACTCATTGTGTGCAATATTGACGTTATTGTATACAAACAACCCTGTTTATTTTTATAATTTAAATAAACTCAGTGTGTGCAATATTTACAAGTCATTGTATACAAACAACACTTTTTTATTGTTATTTTTAGAATTTAAATAAACTCAGTGTGTGCAATATTTACAAGTTATTGTATACAAACAACCCTGTTTATTTTTATAATTTAAATAAACTCAGTGTGTGCAATATTTACAAGTTATTGTATACAAACAACACTTTTTTATTTTTATAATTTAAATAAACTCAGTGTGTGCAACATTGACAAGTTATTGTATACAAACAACACTTTTTTTATTGTTATTTTTAGAATTTAAATAAACTCAGTGTGTGCAATATTGACAGGTTATTGTTTTTTATTTTATTTTCAAAATTTGAGTTAAATTCAAAGTGTGTACATTATTGACAAGTTGTTGTACAAACAACCCACTTTTTAATTTTTTTTAAATTTAAGTTAAACTCAAATTTTGTACATTATTGACAAGTTATTGTATACAAACAACCCTATTATTTATTTATTTAGGTTAAACCCAAAGTGTTTACATCATTGACAAGTTACTGTGTAAAAGCAACCCACTTTTTATTATTGTTTTTTTTTTTAATTTAAGTTCAACTCAAAGTGTGTACATTATTGACAAGTTACTGTATACAAACAACCCACTTTATTATTTTTTAAATTTAAGTTAAAGTGTGTACATTAGACATGTTACTGTGTACTAACAACCCAGTTTTTCATTACTTAATTTAAATTAAACTCAAAGTGTGTACATTATTGACAAATTATTGTACACATACCCTCTTATTTTTTTATTTTAATTTTTTCAGAAAAGTAAGTTGGTTCACAGCTTTGTATTTATTTTCTCTGTGCCATAAACAAACTGCATTATGGCAGACAAACAATCTTGCCACCGAAAAAGAAACTGAACAATATCAACATGACGTGAAGCAGAGCAGACGGCTTTAAATACATCACTTTATCACTATTTAGTCAGTGATTTCTTACATTGCCTTATAATTACAATAAATGTCTCTTGAACCTGGCCGGCAGAAAATATTTGCATTATAACACAATCTGTTCATTACAAAAGCATGTTGCACCAACATACTCACACACACAAAAAAACCCCACAAATGCCAACATCAAAATGTAACTTCATTCTTAATTTTGTTGCATAAAAACAAATAACAGATGAAATAAACATCCCAATAAGGGAACTAAGCAGTTCTTCTTGAGGCTCCTACCTGTACAAGTACCACACGTGACATCGACCCAGTAAAGCAACGTGCTAGAATCTGGTTGCAAAATATCAAAAATGGTTTTTGTTTTGTCTTTTTTTAACAGAGGAAGAGTTGTAGAGTCAAAAACACAGGTTGTAATACCTTATCGCTTCTTAGGAGCCTCTGCCTTTGCTTCTTCTTTTTTAGGGGCCTCTGCCTTTGCTTCTTCTTGTTTCGGGGCCTCTGCCTTTGCTTCTTCTTGTTTCGGGGCCTCTGCCTTTGCTTCTTCTTGTTTCGGGGCCTCTGCTTTAGGCTCCTCTGGTTTAGGGGCCTCTGCCTTTGGCTCCTCTTGTTTAGGGGCTTCTGCTTTAGGCTCCTCTTGTTTCGGGGCCTCTGCCTTTGGCTCCTCTTGTTTAGGGGCCTCTGCAGCTACTTCCTTGCCACACAGCTTGCTTCACGAGAAAGTTCAACAATAGAAAATGTGGTGAATGCATACAGTAGTTATGATTATGGATGTTTGAGTGCAGAAATTATTTTATATTTCTATGTATATATATATCTTTATAAGTATTTCCCATACCTTACTTCTTCAGGTGCTCCAGCTTTCAAGAAGCCACACACTCCACTCGGTGCTGCTAGCTGCTGTGTCAGTGTTTCCACTTCTGCTGTCCAGCTGGTCTTCTCCTTGTCATTGTCAGCTGTAGGTATTATTATATGGGAATTATAAAATTAAAGCAAGGTTAAGATCAATATTTGGCACAATCAATATTTTTTGATTGGAAAAGAGGCAAACTTTAATACATTTGTATCAGCACAGTAAAAGCAGGAAGAGCTGCCTTGTGTCTTCTCTCAATTATTTTACACACTTACACTATTGAGGATCATAAATTGACACCTACCTTGGAGATGACTGAGATCGGCCTCGAGTGCTGCCAGCTCATCTCTGGCAGATTTCTACAACAGGAAAAACAAATGTCAGCGACACAAACCTGAGTTTGCTGGAGAAAATAATCTGCTCTGCACAGACTAACATCCTGCATCTATACTGCACATCTTCAGCTTTGATGCAGCCACTTCCTTGGGACTCCCACTGTAAATATTTGAAGTCTGTCATGATATTACCTGGAACTGCACACAACACAGTTCTGGCATTGTGCTACCTGGTCAAGTTTAGCGATATACTTCATATCTTCCTCTTATTTGGCATGATGTGCCCTAAAAGATTATTTTTCTGATGTTTTTTTTTTGGATACTCTGACAAACACTGAGGAATCACTGCACTTTGACGCCACAAGATCAGTGGTCCAAAAGTGGGTCGTGGGCCCATTCTGAATGAACCACAAATGACCAGCAAACATGTCAAGTTTGTAAAAAAACACACTTTATTTTTAAGTACAGTGAATTCCAGCACAGAGCTTTTATTTTGAAGTGCCATTTTCTGCCGCAGAGAGAGTGACTAACCGGCAGCTACTTGACAGAGACAGCAAACTATCTCAACAACATGGCTAAACCCAAGTGTGACGTTGTATGTATTAAAGTGTGGGACCTTGAACTAATGACTAAGAAGCAATCTGGACACTGTGGCTGGACCAGTGAGGAGCCACTGCACCAGATCAGCTTTGCAGAGTTGGTTTATTATGTAAAATGAATGTATTGCAAACCACAGAGCTACTTTCCCTTCCTCCAGAGCTATCATCTAGCTACTTCACCATGACAGAGAGCATTAGTTTACACATTTTCAGGCATGTGTTGCCCTTATAAGAAGTTTGGTGTTTAGAAATATGAGCAAAAATGACATACTTCAGCACAGGAGCACTTGGAGGCAGAGACAGATCATATTTCTCACTGATTATATAGATGTTTTTTGCCAAAATAATAAAACAAAATGTTTTAAAGTGATGTCCACTCATATATGTGGTATTATGGCAAAATAATTGACAGTCTTGAAATAATAAAATAAAGGAAACTGGCCTATGATCTTGTAAAGTCTAAGGTCTGCCATGTATCCAAGCAGGGACAGTGGATTATTTTACACTCCTGCCTGTAGGCCTGTTGACAGTCCCTGCTCTGATAGTGAGAAGCCTGATGATCTGGCTGGTGGTGATTTTATACATTCATATCGGAACCAGGTGAAACAGGTTGTGTGTGTTTTTGTGCATACACTTGACGTGATGTGAGCCACCCATCCCCCTTTAATCTGTGCTGTCATTTCCTCTTTAAAACTGGTTCTCAATCCAACATAACTTTCACATTGGGTCACTACTCATGCTCTCCCTGCTTGCATCTTTCAGTGTCTGCCCACCTGTTCACCCGTGCAGACGCCCACGTCGCCCTTCGCCTTGTCTGCTCGGGTCTCGAGCTTGATCACTTCCTCCGACAGCGCCTTCTCGTCACTCCGCGTCTTCTCCAGCAGGTTCTGCTGCTGCGCCTTCTCGCCCTCGTACTCCTGCAGCACATCGTAGGTCACCCGCAGCTTGATATCCTGAAACCTTTTCCGTCTGTCCTCTTTGTCCTGCTCCTTTTGCCGTAATTTCATGACCCCCATCAGAGCCACAGACGTCATGATCACCACAGGTAGCACCAGCTGCACCTTCATGCTTTAACCCGGAGCGGAGAGCCTTCTTTGCGCGCGGTGTACGTCCTTGGTGATGGAGGTGTGGGGTGAGTGCTCTGCCTGAACACAAGGTTGCTTTTACTGTCGCCCTGGTTACAAGTCTTTACGGATCACGAAATAAAAACCAATCAACCTAAAGGGCTGGCTCACCTGTGCTGTGACCGGGCATTCATTAATGTGCGTCGGATCTGAGCTGCGCAGCATTCCCCCAGAGTGTCATCACAAACACGCCCTCTTCCTGTATGGTAGCCTATCTGACAGGTAGGCCCTGCTCTCACCTGTACTGTCCTGCGCACCTTGATCTGACGTCATTACACCATTAACAAGTCCAATGTGGCTGCAGATAAGCTGTGTGTCTGTTGACAGAGAGGACAAACTGGAGCTGAAAGGAAATGTATTTACCCAGTGTAATCACTTATTTTAACACTGAATACAACATTATATAACTCCACTATATTTACTCTGACTCATATAAGGATATGTGGTTGAATATAAAGCAGTCTGATATTAATGTTTAACTTCATTGGCAGACAGTAAAAGTTTTACAGTAAAAGCAGCACAGTCTAATCATGGAAAGATTACTGAATGGGCCAACTGGACACAAGTCCAAGGCCCAAAGTTTCAGGGGCCTCCCTCACCCTGAGCCCGCAAAATGTCACTCAAATTATCATGTGTCAACTAGCAAGACTTGACGTGACGGCAAAGAGACACAAAAAGTCAACAAAGAGATGCAAAGAGACATAAAATAACCATAAAAGAGCAAAAACAACCAAAAAAAAGACACAAAATCAGCTCAAAGAGATGCATAATGACTACAAAGAACACAAAACAAACACAAGAAGACACAAAATGGCCACAAACAGACAAACAACAACAACAACCAAAGCAGCAAAACCACTACAAAGTCTAAAACTCAACATGTAAATTAAGCTGTCAAATAAATGAAGTAGAGTAACAAGAGAGGCAGCAGAAAATTAACATATGGAAGTGGGGGTTTGGGGTCCTTTTTTGGGCATCAAACATTTGATGTCCTGCATTTTGATGAATGTCTCTGCATTGGTTTGTGGTGTAAATGTCTTTATGGTCCTGAAAATAAAAGTCTTCTGCTACTTCCATGCTTTTATTGGGGGTAGTGGCAACTTCCAGGGCTGGAAACTGAGACCAACTTGGAGGTGCCAAAAACTACAGTTCCCCAAATGGGCACTTGAGGCCGACCCCCAACTTTACAGCTGAAATAAACATGTTTACACCCCGGCACGAAAAACAGTTTTGGTCTCTATAGCTAACTTCAACATTCATGACAACTGTGTGGGGACAAATTTTGATATAACTCACATATTTGCATTTGATCAGGCCTTGAGTTTACACATGTGAAAGGGCGGGGCCCCTTTGGGTGACTGCTGCCTGCGTGGCAGATCCACCCTTCACTCCTCCACAGCTCCACCCTCTTATCCAAACTTGGTTACTACTGGCTTCAAAAAACTAAGATGGGTACTTGAAGTTCACAAACCAATGGGTGACGCCACTGTGGCTACATCCATTATTTTATATGGTCTATGAGGAGGACATGTACCCTGCATCCCCCCCAACATCTACGCATATGTAGATAAAATACAAGTATCTCCAAATTGAAGTTAATTGTAAATTTCCATCACAGTTTAGAGAAACAATAACAGGTCAGAAATGATAACACATAAAAGAGCACATAAAATAGTTTAAGCCTTTTTATGTTATTCAAGAACAAAGATTTTAAGTTTGAGTTTAAGTGTCTTGTTTGTGTTGTTTTAAGTCATTCCCTGCATTACAATCTGATGTTTTGTCTGTGCCTCAGCAGCAGGGTTCCACCCATATTGTTTTAAGATAGAAGTCTGATACAGACTCTTTTGTACTGAAGCTGCTGTTCGACAATATTTTGCACAATGTTCAGTATCTTAAAATATGACCATAGAAAGTGCTTAATGTTATTTCAGGGAGTTGTTTTCTGGTCAGAGTGGAAAAGTGTCTAAGGCAGTATTTTACATGCTCACTGTTTAAATTGCTCCTGAAACCTCTCAGTCTTCACATGTGCATCATAATTAGGTGTGCAAAGTCATCCAGAGGGCTGGGTTGGACCCCTTGGCGGGCCGCTCCTGGCCCCCTGGGCCATATGTTTGACACCCCTGCTCTAGAGTATCTTAACCTGCTATCTCAATAGCTTCCACTTTAGTGGATTTAGTGGAAGGTACAGAATGACTACACAGTGGCACAAAGTGATGAAAAAATCCACAAAATTACCTTAAAGAGACTTAAAATGCCCTAAAAGACACACAAACTGACCTCAAAGTAATGCAAACTATTACAAAATGACACAAAACAACCACAAGAAGACACAAAAAGACACAAAACAACCACGAGGAGACACAAAATGACACAAAACAACCATAAGGAGACACAAAACAACCATGAGGAGACACAAAATGACACAAAACAACCATGAGGAGACACAAAAACCAGAAACCTGGTGGGCCTCTCTGGTACTGTTTTTAACTGGTTCAGCTCTTATCTCACAGATCGTTGTTTCTTTGTAAGTATGGATACATGTTCCTCCAGAACGCATGAAATCAGGTGTGGGGTGCCCCAAGGGTCAATTTTAGGTCCACTTCTTTTTAATCTATATATGCTTCCCCTTGGGGACGTCATCAGGAGGCACGGCATCAGCTTCCACAGTTACGCAGATGACACACAGTTGTACATCGCTGTGTCTCCTGATGACACAGGGCCGATTGATACCCTTTTAAACTGTATTTTAGATATAAAGTCATGGATGGCAGTGAATTTCCTACAGCTCAACCAGGACAAAACAGAGGTTTTAATTATTGGTCCTGAAGGCCAGAGAGAGAAACTTTTACCAAAACTACAAGATTTTAAAGCTTCACAATGTGTGAAGAACCTGGGCGTAATTTTTGACTCTGAGCTTAGTTTTATTCCACACATAAAAAATGTAACAAAGATAGGTTTTTATCATAAGAATATAAGAATATAGCCAGAGTCCGCCCGTTTCTCTCTCAGGCTAACACGGAGGTGCTGATGCATGCTTTTATCTCTTGTCGTTTAGATTACTGTAATGCCCTGCTCTCTGGTCTTCCCTAAAAGAGTATCTCTAACCTGCAGTTACTTCAAAACTCAGCCGCACGGGTGCTGACGAGGACCAGAGGGCGGGCGCACATTATACCAGTTTTAAAATCGCTGCATTGGCTCCCCGTGTGTTTCAGGATCGTTTTTAAGGTTCTTTTATTAGTTTTTAAATGTCTTAACGGTCTTGGGCCATCTTATTTATCTGACCTGCTTTTATCATATCAACCCTCGCGAATCCTGAGGTCCTCCCGCACCGGCCTTTTAATTGTTCCAAAAGTGAGAACAAAAACCCACGGGGAGGCTGCATTCAGCCATTATGGCCCTCACTTATGGAACAGCCTGCCGGAGAGCATCAGGACTGCAGAGACTGTTGATGTTTTTAAGAGGAGGCTCAAGACTCACCTCTTTAACTTAGCTTTTAACTGATTTCTTTTACTCTTTTAATTCTTATATTATACGTTATTTTAATTTCTAATGCTTTTAAATGATTTATTTTTAATCTTTATGCATTTTATTATTATTAAGTTTCTAAATCTTCATTTATTTATTTATTATTATTTTATCTCATACTTGTTTTATCTCATTATATTGCCTTTTAGTCTTTTAGTTTTTAGCTCCAGTGTTTCCTCATGGGGGGCCTCCACACTGAGAGGTGTACCTGGTCTGCCCGCGGGGACGTCGTCCTGGAGATCCCTCAGGTCCGGAGGACTGTAAGGCTCTGCACCATGTGTGGAGTCCACCCTAGTCTATCTGGGTCGGGGTGGTCGCTGTGGCGGCGCACCCTAGTCTATCTGGGTCGGGGTGGTCGCTGTGGCGGCGCTCCCTGTGGCCGTAGGCTGTGGCACCTCTCAGTGTGGATGAGCTCCCTATAGGTGGTCCTTATGTATGTAATATTTTTGTTGTATGTTTTTATTCTGTGAAGCACTTTGTGCTGCATTTTTAATGTATGAAAAGTGCTATACAAATAAAGTTTGATTGATTGATTGACAAAAAGACACAAAGCAACCACTAGGAGACACAAAAAGACACAAAACAACCATAAGGAGACACAAAACAACCACGAGGAGACACAAAATGACCTCAGCTCCAGATTGTAATGCAGGGGATGAGTTACCTGCTTCCCCATTAGCTTCCACTTTAGTCACATGTAATGAAAGTTGAGTAGTAGACTGACTGAATGTGGAAGAACGAAGACACAGTGTTGAATTTGCACATGAGTTTTCTTACTTCTTTGTTAAATGGATGAACGTTTTCAGAATGAAAGAAACATTTGAAGGGGTTGATATTTATAAGTTATTATGCAGTGGTTTTACTGGTCCAGCCCAGTTGAGCTCAAATTGGGTTGTATAATGTGTGGCCCCTGAACAACAGAGAGTTTGTTGATCATGATACAAATCCATCCAAGCTGCTTTTTCTGTGTGCAAGCGCGTGCCTACCAGTGAGGAGGGCGAAAGTCACACGAGGAAATAGGTGGATTGTCACGCCCAGCCCGCTGAGCAGGTAGAGCAGGTTACACGTACAGTAAACACGGTCACACTGCGGGACGGTGCCGGAGGAGTCGACGCGTGCACGGCTGGAGACATACCTGGAATGAGCAATAAGTGACCCTCATTAATCCAGACTTTATTTATACTCTCTGCCAGGATGAAGCTCGCGGTGGCGCTGACCGGCCTGAGCGTGATCGTAATGGTTGTAATGATTTTCCAAACCGTAACTCAGGAGCTGAACCTGCGCACACTGAAATCCCGCATGTTGGCGAACTCGGCGGAGGTGAAGAGGAGAGAGGACTCCATCGTGGACATGAAGAAGAAAATCCAGGAGATGAAGACGGCGCTGGTGACGGTCAACACCAACATAGACGAGCTGAAGAAGAAGAAGGCGGACAGTGAGAAGTCAACGCAGGAGTTCGACACAAATCTGCAGACCTGTCACAAGGAGAAGGTGAGGGACACACACATTTAACACACAGCTGGTACTGTTTAATATGCATACAGTCATAACACTACTGACAGGAAAGTATCACTCCTCAGGAAGCACATTATATCTTATATTGACTCAGTTTTCTACATCAAAATATTTGTTTTATGATTTTAGTGAAGCTTCTTTTTGACTGCATTAATCCACCATGATAACTGCTGACAGATATTTACACCTGTGCCCTTATTAGGAAGATGCAGAGACGAAGAAGACGGAAAAGGTAGATGCCATGGCTAAACTCAAAGGTAAGGCTTTTTATGTCGCGTGCTTTGGGCTGATAGGTAAAACACCACATTTGCAAACCCAAACTGACCCAGATAAGAGTTGTGGCAGACCACAACGCCTTAATCAGGTTTCTGTTGGCCTTTTAAAAGACAGAGGATGGATTGGAGCTGCTGAGATCTGTCAGTCTGTCATCGTCTGTTCAAACTCTGCCTATTAGAAACCAGTGGAACAAGATGTGACAGCACTAGACAACGTGGCTTCAGGCACAGTGTCCCTTGGTTTCATTTGCCGATCTGAGCTCAGCAAAAGTAGCAGCTCCCATTTCATTTATTGTGTGTGGTAAATATGGAAATTCACAACATGCGTTCCTCTGTGTTATACTCTGTCGTTTCTACAGCTGATCACGAGGAGGCCAAAAAGAAGGCAGAGGTGGACATTCAGAACTTGAAACAACAGATTTTGGATAGAGACAAAGCTATTTGTGCCTTTGCAGACACAACCAAGGAGGAAGCAAGGTAAGATCTTCAGAATAAGAGTGTGTGTGGTCAGATAGAGCAATCCACAACATCAGAGAGGATTACTGAACGGGCTTACTGTGTTCAGGCCCAGGGGCCCAGAGTCAGGAGTCGCCCTGGCCTTCACGTGCAAATTGTCACGCAAATAAACACATACAGACCAGGAGGAGATTCAAAACGACCACAAAGAGACACAAATAGACCACAAACAGATACAAAGGCACTTCAAAAAACAGAAAACAAAAACAGCAAAAACAACCAGAAAGAGACACAAGACAGGAAAAAAAGGAAATAAAACAGCCACAAGGAAACACGAAATGACTACAAAGCAATACAATATGACCTTAAAGAGACACAAACAGAGACTCAAAACAACCACAAGGTTAACACCAAATCAATATAAACCAACATAAAGCCACCAAAGAAGACACAAGATTACCTTGACGAGACTTAAATTTTTCCTCAGACACACAAACTGACCTCAAAGAGACACAAACTGACCTCAAAGAGATGTAAACCACTACAAAAAGATACAAAGCAACAACAAAGAGAAAGAAAATGACTATAAACCAACACAAAGCAACCAAAAGATACACAAACTGACCTCAAAGAGACACGAACTGACCTCAAAGACAGAGACGCAAACAACTATAAAAAGACACAAAACAACCACAGGGAGACACAAAATGTCCACAAAGAGGCACAAACCTACATCAGAGATGCAAACTACTACAAAAAGGCACAAAACAATCACAAAGAGACACAAAATAACTACAAAAACAGGAAAACAACCAGAAAGGGGGATAAAACAACCACAAAGCTACACAAAATGACCTCAAAGAGGTAAAAACGTCTACAAAGAGACACAAAACAAACACAAGGAGACACAAAATGACCTACAAAGCAACACAAGGGTATAAAAAAAGACACACAATTACCTTAAAGAGACTTAAAATGTCCTCAAGACACACAAAATGACTGCAAAGAGACACAAAATGACCCCACAAAGAAGCAAAAAAACAACCACAAGGAGACACAAAATGACTACACAGTGACACAAAGTGACCAAAAAAGAGGCACAACGAGGCAAAAACGACTATAAAGAGACACAAAACAACCACCAGGATGATCACAAAGCGACCAATATGACACAAAATTGCCTTGAAGAGAATTAACATTTCCTCTAAAAGACAGAAACTGACCTCAGAGAGACACAAACTGAGCTCAAAGACACACAACCTGACCTTAAAGAGACACAAACAGGCAGAAATGACCACATAGAGTCACAAAACAAGGAGACACAAACTTACCATAAAAGACACAAAATTACCTTAAAGAGACTTAAAATTTCCTCTGAGACACACAAATTACCTCAGAGAGACACAAACTGACCTCAAAGACAGTGACGCAAACTACTACAAAAAGACACAAAACAACCACGAGGAGACACAAAATGACATCAAAGAGACACAAACTGACTTTAAAGAGGTAAAAACGACTACAAAACGACTACAAAAAGACACAAAACAACCACGAAGAGACACAAAGAACTACAAAAACAGGAAAAACAACTGGAAAGAGACATAAAACAACCACAAGGAAACACAAAATGACCACAAAGCAACACAAAGTGGCCAAAAAAGACACAAAATGTCCTCAAAGACACACAAAATCATGACAAAACGACACAAAACAACCACAAGGAGACACAAAATGACTACACGATGACACAAAGCGACCAAAACAGACACAAAATTACCTTTAAGAGACTTAACATTTCCTCAAAGAGACACATACTGACCTCGAAGAGACAAACTGACATCAAAGAGATGCAAACAACCACAAAAATCCCCAAAACAACCATAAGGAGACACATAATGACTACACAGAGATGCAAAATGACCAAAAAAGACACAAAAATGACCTTAAAGAGACTTAAAATGACCCAAAGAGATGCAAACAACTACTAAGAGACACAAAATAACCACATGGACACACAGAACCACAAAAAGATGTGATATGACCACAGAGAGATGCAAAACCACCACAAAGTCTGCGTGTCCTGCTCCTGTGTAGGAGAGGTGGTGGGGCCCTTTGCATATCTGTGCCCAGGGCCTCTCATAATCCACCCATGTTTTTACAGTAGGCCTCTGTCCCATTACACACACGCACCACATAACAGAACCGTGGCTGCAGAGCTACAGACGTTAAGACAACCTTATCACATCACATTAACATTGTTTTGTCTTTTCTTCATTTTGCAGGAAGTTGTGTGGAATCGCTGAAGCTCCACAATAAAGTTAACCCAGAAACACCCGACACTGACTGTGAACTGTTCAGTAAAGAACCTCGCCATGCTAACCAGGATAGATTTAGTAATGTCACTGATGTGAGTACAGCTCTGTTTGCTTCCTGTGAGAGAATAAACTGTGTTTATTTAAAGAAAAAGCTGGCACATTTATTCATTGGACAAATGACACAGAGATCGGGAGTGGGAACTTATGTTGCATAGTTTTATATCATTTTGTAATGTTATTGTGTTGGTTGGGTTGATCTTCGTATGCCTTTTGTATCTATAAAACACTTTGAGATATACTTGTAATTATTACAGCCTTTGCAAGTAAATGTCCCCTTCCCCTGATTGAAACACTGTGTAGCACCAAAGAACTGCGTTTGTGTTGCCCTGCCCTCTGATGAAACCAGTGACTACCAGCAACCACAATATTATGTGGCATCTGTTTGATCTCTGAGGTCATGCGTGTGTGTCTGTGCATGTGTGTGTGTTAACCAAATATCCTGCGTCAAGTTGAACAATATGCTTATGCTTCATGGAAATGCAAATGAAACATGTGCATGGGAAAATGTTATCTCATTAAAACAGTGCAAGCCACAGTGATCCAAAACTGACCCACGGTATCCGGTGTTTGAAATATTGCCTGACCAATGAGCTTTGTGGGGCTTTGTGCTGAGTTAGAGGGCTCTTTGTACTCCAGGGCCATAACAACACACTTGAATGGGAAAATAAATGTTATTTGCACACATTTATGACACACGATGACAGTTCAATGGCATGTTCCTCTACCTCCCCCTGGTGTCGAACCAAAGACCACACTGACTTTCAGTCATGACACAGATCAACCACATATGCATAGTCTTATTTCATTTCATAGATTTCATAATCTATTTCCTGTTCCTCTTCAGCTTAATTTATAAATACTACGTTTCAGTCTTGGTGCAGCCAGTCTGTCTGGTTTGAGTCCAAGCCCTCGTTGTTGGCCACCATCTGAAATAGCTGCCATTTCTGATAAACAACAATCTTTAATCGGTAATTAGCAGTTTCACAGCTGTTTAAAAGGCCAATGCGCTTAACCAGGAAACAACATGTGGCTGTGTCCTCCACAGTCATATTTAGCTCAAGATGTCGCTGAGTGAAACTGTTACTTCATGAAATTTGAGAGATGTGGTCACTGAATGCATTTTGCTGTTGTTCTGACTGTGTAAAGGGAACTCTGAAGGACTGTGTGTAACCAGATGTGAAACAAAGTGATAATAAAGAAGATTATTGCCATTTTTTCTGTGCTTTACTCATCAGCAATACAGAGTGTCACAACACTGCCAGGGGTGGAGACATATAGGGTAAAATGAAATAGTTGCACTACTTGCACGAATAGACAGATATGTATAAATAAATGGGCTGTAGTAAAATTGTAAAATAGGTTTGTTGGAGCCCCAATGACATTCTTTGTATTTGTTTTGATTGAACTAATGGTTATTGCATTCACTTGACAAATAAAAAAAGCCCTGTTTTTCTGAGTAATTTTTTCTGTTTTTCGGAGTAATTTATTTATTTTTCTGTTTTTTTGTGTCATTTTTTCTGTTTTTCTGAGTAATTTTTTCCCGTTTTCCGTGGTAGTTTTTTTTCTTCTGTTTATTGGGGTATTTTATACTTCTGTTTTTTTTCTGAGTATTTTTTCCCTGTTTTTCGTGGTATTTTTTTTTCTGTTTTTCGGGGTATTTTTTTTCCTGTTTTTTTTGTGGTCATTTTTTTTTCCTGAACAAGGAGACGAGATACTTCAAAATCTCGCAAAAAGCTCCCACCTGGCACCTGCAAGTGACCCCTGCATCCATGGTGACTCCTGCTCATGGATGTATTTTGCACCCGTGCTCCTGCTCCTAGACA
>NC_065511.1:33149647-33282655 GCF_006386435.1 Epinephelus moara | reverse complement strand
AAACAGAAAATATTACTCAGAAAAAACAGAAGGAAAAAAATTACCATGAAAAACAGAAAAAAAAATTACCACAAAAAACAGAAAAAATACCCCGAAAAACAGAAAAAAAATTATCACGAAAAACAGGGAAAAATTACTCAGAAAAACAGGGAAAAATCACTCAGAAAAAAACAGAAAAATATTACTCAGAAAAAAACAGAAGAAAAAAATACCCTGAAAAACAGAAAAAAATTACCACGAAAAACAGGGAAAAAATTACTCAGAAAAAAAGAAGAAAAAAATTACCATGAAAAACAGAAAAAAATATTATCACAAAAAACCCCCAGAAAAAAATACCCCGAAAAACAGAAAAAAATTACCACGAAAAACAGGGGAAAAATTACTCAGAAAAACAGAAAATATTACTCAGAAAAAAACAGAAGAAAAAAATACCACAAAAAAACAGAAAAAAAATTACCCTGAAAAACAGAAAAAAATTACCCTGAAAAACAGAAAAAATTACTCAGAAAAACAGGGCTTTTTTTTATTTGTCAAGTGAATACAATACGCTTCCGTAAATGGTGACTACATGTGAATGCAGTTTTGCTGTTTGTACACAAGGTGGCGCACTAGAACAGGAGGACACAGGTAATAAGGTACAGGTGATGAGCAACCATGTGAAGCGTGGCAGCATGAAGAGTTTGTAGCTCGTTGAAACTGAAATTGATAAATGGAAACTTACCATTGACAGACACTGAACTGTTGAATGGACACCTACCTGAGATGAATAATGGACTTGCAGTGTTGTACCTGTGTAAAAGTCAGCACATGTTAAGATAAATCGGTCACCGCACTCAAAGAAACCTGACAAATTGGACATTGGTTTACTCTTGTTGCCCAGAACACTTGTCCGAATAAGTTCTCCCTGTTCTCCCTCACAACATAAAATTAATACTTGGAAAATTAAGCAACAGTATTACTCCCTATATGTTACTTTATATTACCAGATTTTTTTTTTTACCTACCAGAGTCTCCTATTATAGAAGGACTGGCAAGATATTCTTGAGCTGCGCATTTTTTGCTTTCCGTCAGCCATCTTGGTTTTCAAAGGTTCGTGTTGCACTGACAACACCTGGCCAGTGGGTGGCAGTGTATGGCATGACGCGCAAGGGTCCACTCACGTGACTTAAATGCAACTATAGCATCAAAACCCATGCATATACAAGAAAATGGCTTTTAAACAGATGTTCACTGCAGTGGCCACTATGCATGAAAGGGTTAAATGTAACATTTTTGATTTAAAGACTCTACAAGATTAATACATCTTAACTAAAATAATTTCATATTGCATAGGTAGTTTAGTGTTTTGGGCTGAGAAAACAATTTTATGATGTTTTGCCCAACTCCAGGCAAAATTCAGTCTCCCTCCTGGTCACATTTCCTCTCATCAGAGACATCTACTACTCCCACTCGGGAGTGGGTTGTTATCTGCCATAATACCTAAAGAAGGTGGCGTTAGGGCTCCGCCTGTTGCTTGGGTTGCAAGTCACAAACAAAACGGTTGACAGCCGCTGATGTGCTGAGCAGTCACCGGTAAACTGTGCATCACTTCAGACGACTATTTTCTTTTGGGGACAGCTGACACCATCAGTTATCTTTAAATACAACCAACTGTCAGAATTAGCTTCTGTGCAGGCTTTTCCTCCATCATCATCACCACCATCATTTAAAACTGTTACCTTACAAATGGCAAGGAGCCTCGGTCGTATATTTAGGGGCTTTCAACGCCTAGGCTCACTTTCATCCTCCCAGACTCAACTCATCCACCCTCCTCCTCCTCCTCCCAGGTTTTCAGTCAGGACCACCTCTGTACGGACCGTGGTGGTAGGTAACCTTTGACAAAGACTGGTGACCGGGTTATTAAATGGTTAAAGGGAACAGGGTTTCATCTGTGTGCGCTGGGAACTCACTGTCCTCTCACTCCTTCCAGATGTTTCTCAGTTCAGTGATGGGTGTAGGCCTGTGATTCATTCTCACACCTAGTCCCATTTAAATACTGAAAAAAAGTAATTAAATTTCAGTTACTGATCAAAATGTCGGTGATTACAATTTGGTGACATAAGTTTATTATGTAGAATTTAACATTCATTCTGTCTTCAAATAAAATCCTAGTCCCAATTAAATGCTGACACATTTTGACAAATAAACACCTGTCTCAATTGGACGCCTGGTCTGGTTGCCAAGCAGTTCTGTTTTTTTTTAATAGAAAAAAAAATGGGTTGTTGGCTACCACAAATTATGTGTCTATTCCTCAATTACCCTATAGGTTCTTCATATTCCTTTACTTCATAGGGGTTCCTCAGATAAAAAGAATCTAAAGGGTTTTTCTTAAAAATAAAAATAAAAATCCAAGTTGCGAGTCTTAACTGAATAAAGTGGTGTATGCTGGGTGCTGTAATCCTCGATTGACGTTACTGTCTCTCTCCAAAGCCTGTCAGAGCTAGATCAAATGAACGATTCATGATTGATATATTATCCAAAGCCAAAGGTCCAAATAAACAGTTCGTCAGTACATCATCTGTATTGGCCAGTATCGGCTTTAAAATGAATCGGCCAATGTCCTTTTCCTTATTTTGCATGATATTCCATACATTGAAAAGCATTTTATTCCATGTCTCCATCTGCTGGTGGGCCATGACAATAAGAATATGCATCTTAATATAATGTTAATGCCACTACAGACGAGACTTGATGATCACTAAAATTAGGGAAAAAAGTGGATATATCGATAGCGGTATTGCTTATCAGCCAAATGAGCTGTAGTATTGGCATATTGGATATAGGCAAAAAAATCCAATATCGTGCATCCCCAGGCATCTTATATTGCCATATTGGGTTATTGGTGAAACACCTAATTAAAGTTTAAAGTTCCACTGATTGTCACACACCTGAGTGTGTGAAATTTGTTCTCCGTATTTGACCCAACCCCTGAGGGAGCGGTGAGCTGCAGTGGTGCCGCGCTCGGGAATCATGTGGTGATCTAACCCCCCAATTCCAACCCCTGATACTGAGTGCCAAGCAGGGAGGCAATGGCGGACACTCTACCACTAGGCCACTGAGCTGCAATTTAAAGTAACAGTTAATGATATTCAGTTTTGACTGGCAGTACGAGACAGATATCTCTTGAACGTTGTGAAATTATTACTTCTCTGTCTCTGTTGACGTAAGATGACTGAATACAGGTGTCATAAAGCAGACAGATTTTGACATTACCAGAGATATGAAAGGATTAAAAGGACAGAGACATGCCCTGTCATAACACAGCCAGCACCGTCCCACTGCAAACTTTGCCCAAAGCCTTTAAGACCCAGACTAGACTGAGGTTGGGATGCATTCCTCTGTTAAGCTGTCTCTCCTTTTCCTCCACACCCAGGACTTCAGCTTGCCTAACTCGTCGTGGAGCTCAGAAATGATGCAGCTGTATGAGCATTACAACAGCCAGTGTGAGGTGGAGATGGAGGGAGGAGAGCAACAGAAAAGGCCTTGGCAGAAACTGCCAAGTTATAGCCGCCTCCCCGATTATCCTACAGGTGTGTTTCTCTGCTTGTTCATTTTGCTCATGAAATAGAGTATGCGTCATATAATGGAGGTTTTTGGCAATAATCAAGGGGCCAAGCTTTGAGGGTTGCAACGTTTTGTTTCCGTTGTATTTTAACGAAACCAAGTGTACCAAGTATATGACCAGTGAAGCAATATGACTGGGCATAAAGTGACAATGGTGAAAGGATCAAACCTCCATTTTTGCCCAGGCATCACAGAATTATGATATTTAGTAAGCTTAAGCCACAATAAAGTATTTTTTCCATCACTTTATTAGATTTTTAATATACAAGCATACACATGATAAATGAAAAAAAAATGAAATAAAATAATAATAAACATAAATAAATTAAATATATATATATATATATATAAATGTTTCTCCTGCATTTAGTATTAATTATTGCTATTATTAGTTATGTTATTGTTGTTGTATTATTTTTTTTTATTTCATTCTATTTAATTTAATTTAATTTAATTTAATTTTATTTTATTTTATTTTTTCATTTTATTTTATTGTATTCTGTTTTATTTATTTAATTTAATTTAATTTAATTTAATTTAATTTAATTTAATTTAATTTAATTTTATTTTATTTTATTTTATTTCATTCTATTTCATTCTATTTCATTTTATTTTATTTTATTTTATTTCATTCTATTTAATTTAATTTAATTCTATTTTATTTTATTTTATTTCATTTTATTTAATCCTGGGGTGCTCTGTTAGCTGCTAACAGTTCCCTTGTGTGTTTTTCCCATCAGGTGGAGTGTATCTTAGTGAGATGATCCAGTCAAAAGCTTGTTTTTTCACCCGTAACATCAGAGACCCAGGGGCTGCGTTTGAGTACGCTATGTTTATTAACATTAAGGAGCAGAAGTGTGTGTGCATTTTCCAGGCTGGACCACTGTTGGAGGGGGCGCCAGGGTGAGATAACTGTTCATGTTGCTAAAGTTTCTGTATGGATGTAGGGCTGCAGTTAAAGATTATTTGTTGTTTGCTTTATAAAATGCGTGCTGTATTTTTATCCCTGCCAGCTGTAGGCCTGAAAAGGATAATGTATTTGGGCATGTGTGTGTGAGTGTGTATACATTTCTGCCCAAAGCTAATCTCTCATTCTAATAGACCAATCAGCCTCATTTATTGATGTATGCTCAGGGATCTCTTGTGGTTGCAATAAATGATAAATGTTGAAAACCTGTTTTACTGACCGTTTCATACCATACCTCCCTCCTCACTCCTCTTAACCGGCTTGCAGGGGCCGCAAGTTTTCTGGAAATCAGCTCAGCTAAAACAACAAGCCTCACCGTCTGTTGCAGGCCACATTTTGACCTTCATTGTTTGGCCTTCAAAGTTTGGTTTCACTGTGAACCAGAGCATCTGCAGTACACCCAATATGTTATAATCCACTGAAGTTAGGCACGTTACAAGATGAATGAGCCCCTGTTATGTTATCTTTGCTGCCATCTTGACTGAAAGGGAGAAGGGAGGAACACAGCTACGGCCTGACACCCAGAGTGTCCTGCCCAGTTTTGTGGACATGCAGATTTTGTTGATTTGGTCATTTTTCCTTTTTATTTGTGCTTCTACGCTAAGTAAGCAGGTTTCTTTCTTTTTGCGCTGTAGCCTCCAGACAAAGTTTGATACTGGTAAAATTCCAGCTATGAACGACATGGATCAAAGATTTCTGTCTAAAAAAATCTTAATCTTCATAATAATATTGTATCTATATTTGACACACAGTGCCTGTTAACAGAAAATCCTATCTGCTCTATGCAGTGCATCATGGCTCTGTCAAAAATAGTCAAAGTATATATTTTTATTAGCCTCTGGGATGCTGGTTGTCAGCTAAATGCCCAAAAAGTAAATAATAAATTAAGAAAAAGAATGATCTCGAAAAGGGCCTCAAACTTTACAAAACTACACTTTTAAACATTGGATTTTACACGTGTACATTTACATGATTTTACGTGTGTGTGTGTGTTTCCAGACATGTCCATGGGGGGGCAATAGCCACTGTGATTGATACTGTGATTGCGGCTCATGCTGCTGTCCACTGTGGACCTGTTATGACTGCCAACTTCAACATCAACTATCGCAGGTACAGATATTATATATTTTAAGACTCATGCAGCTAGTAATTTGTTGTGTAAAAAAAATAGTATTCTTTGTCATTCATAGTCCAGCAGAATGAATGTATCTGTAATGTTTAAATATTCACCATAATGTAAAATACTTTACCAGAGATGTAATGTTTTAATGGATATTAATGACAGACAGTAGTTTTCTGTGCTTTTTGAAGACCCTTGCGTCCAAAATACCTTCTATCCAGAATCATATGGTGTTAATACTGAAGGTACTCGGGATGTTAATCAGGGTCTGTGTGTCTGGGTAGCCTAATTTATTCATGTGGAGCATATTTTGTATGTACTGTATGTAGTGTATGTAGTTATCATCCACAGTCTGTTTGCCCTGGTAAACACTTGTCCTTGTCCCCAGCCCCATCCCACTGGGAAGCACCGTGTTACTTGAATCCTGTGTGGATAAGAAGGAGGGCAGAAAAATCTTTCTCTCATGTAAAGTGACGAGCACCGACGGCTCCAAAGTGCACACAGAAACAACAGGTACACTTTTATACACACAACTTGTCTGATGGGAAATGTTAGTGTGAAAGTTTGAGGCAGGTTGCACCTCTGCTCTTTGATATCTGATGTCTTGCATGCATTTTGTGCAGCACTGTTCCTGACAATCAATGCCAGCAACCTCGTGCAGGGAGTGAGACACAAACACGGCAGCCTACCACCTGAGGCCACAACGAGTGAGTGAATGTGTGTTGCGAAGTTTAAGTACCAAGTAATCATAAATAGCTGCACAAACGTATTAATGAATTCCCATATAGACCTCTTAGTAATGTTGACAGGCTAATTTAGATTTCATAGGCTGTGTTACTTACATCATAAGGCTCAGATATGTTTTGTAGCCCTAGACTGATTTTGTCCAAAACTCTTTTGACATTAAAGGTCACAGCTGAAATAGGCAATGTGATTAATTTGAGATGATGAATGAAGAATGTCATGTGCTTCTTTTCGTCTGTCTGTAATAAATGCACTTATTGCACAAGCTTAAGGAGCTGACAGGATCCAATTTCACTGGAGTTACACCTTGTATGATTCCATGTGACAAAATAAATGATTGATTGATTGATAGAGGATTAGAGTGGTTGGTTTTAGCTGCAACTTGTTTGCTTGTTCTCAGCTAACAAAACTGAGTTTCAGGCCTCTTACTTGCACATTGTCATTTACATTTTCTGGCGTGGGTTGCTAACTGTTATCCCGCTATGTGGTGGATGTGGTTACATCTAAATATGAGGTGTGGATTTGCATGCTCTGAGAATTTCAAGACTTAAAACGGAGACGCAAGGGGTTCAAACCCAAAATCATCTTTTTCATAGGCTGACTTGTCTCACAGAGATGACTGAGGCATGCCACAAAATGCCATTAAAAGTAACACAGTCCACATCACATAGATCGTTGCTGGTTTTGTAGCTACTGCAGACCACAATGCGGAAAAAGACCTTAAAGCACATAGAGCACTATTTGGGGTTATAAACACTGTGCGCTGACTATAAAGTCATTGCTTTGTATGATTGTTATTTTGCACTTTAAAGCATCTGAATGTCAATTTAATGTTTAACAAAATGTTGCCATGTTTTATGGGGATCAGTGTAGATGGTAAATGTACTCAATGATGCAATACATTTCTATTGACAGAGAAAGCTGAGTGTTTCTGAGTTTTTCTTCTTGCACAGCTGTTTTCATAGTGCACCAGGATGTATTGAGCTCAAGCTCCTGATGCTCAACCCCCAGATACTTCCCAATGTGGCTGTGTTTACAAAAAGTAAAGGCATCTAAAATGAGTTAACTTTTTGACTAGGTAAAAATGACATAAATTGAATTACACTAGTTTTATCAACAGCAAACATGCCTTATTGAATAGTGCCTGACAACTGTGTATCACCGCCCCATCCAAGGCTATTACTTTGTTGGTCAAAACATAGTGTTAGGGGGCAAACATACTCACTCAGAGGTCATCTGTCATCTCAGCCCTGCTGGTCTTGGTGGTCTTTTTTAGTTCATTGCCAATGCATTCACACACTTCATTTGAATTCGACAGAAACAGAACAAAATTCACCAAAACCATCATAGTTAGTCAGTCCACTGTTGCAACTATCACCAACTCTGGTTTGGTTGAAATAAACTCCTTAATTCACTGAGTAAGATGTGAAATACTGTCTCTACATGCTGTATTTCCTCGCTGTCTCTCAGCTGATGACGGAGCAGCAGCTCTCACTCGTTCTTTTGAGGCAGAAGAAAAATAAAATGACAAAAATCGCACTCAGCAGCTGTGGAACAAACATAAGACTATAAAATACTGTAAAACTTAGTTAGTCCCATTTAAACACCTAGTCCCTTTCACTAGCCCAGTGTGGGCTAGGGTGGTTAGCGCTGTCACGCCACAGCAAGAGGGTTCTGGGCTTTCTCCGGGTACTCTGGCCTCCTCCCACAGTCCAAAGACATGCAGGTTGGGGATAGGTCAATTGGTGACTCTAAATTATCCGTAGGTGTGAATGTGAATGTGAATGTCAGCTGGGATAGGCTCCAGTCCCCCCACGACACTCAAGAGGATAAGCGCTTACGAAAATGGATGGATGAAAGTGTTACTGTATTCATGCAGCACTGAATAAGAAAGATGATCTGTGAAAGAAATTACATTCCTCGACCTATTCTATAGCCATGTGGCCCTTCTAATGGCCTTACCGCATGTGAACGAAAACCAACAATCAGAGCGGATCAGTCTCTAAAGCAGCTGCCAGTTATGTCAGTCACTGCTCGTTAACTGTGGTCAAACTGTCAAACCAGGCAGCGCTGATCAAATATGAATCAAAATTCTGTTACAGCATTGCTTATTTCTTGCCTCAAATGTTTGTTTAAGGCGTAAAATGAGAAAGTAGGTCCAGCTGGTGTGTGGTACTCTGCACTTTGGTCAGGTGTATCCCACATGGCAGTTGGGTTACAAACTTTTTCATTTTACAGGTAAACAGCATAGGTTTCTAAAAACATTTGAGGTGAGAAATAGGTAATGCGGTCACAGAAATTTGGTTCATATTTGATCAGCGCTGCCTGGTTTGACAGTTTGACTGCAGTTCATGAGCAGTGACCGACATGACTGGCAGCTGCGTTATAGAATCCTCAGCTCTGATTGGTTGCTTTTGGTGTGCCATGCTCAATTCTAGTGAATGCTATTGGAGGCAGTAGGAAGAAGAGCAGGGACATGATTTTTTTTTTTACAGACTATCTGTCTCATGTACCTCTTCCACAAAATAATGGCAGTTACAGCAACTGTGACTCATAAAAGTTACCAACTGTAGCTTTAATACTTCCATGATAATTATTCAGAACACAGTGACGTCTAGTGTTAATGTTCATCAATCAAGGTGATTAATTCTGCTGGACTCAAGCGAAATGTAAAAAAAACAAGTTTATAATGCATCTTATTAATGTTTCCTGTTGTTTTAAGGCGCTGCTTGTTATATCCGTGATTTATATCTGATAAAATCCACTGATCTATTTGACATACAGCTTATAATACTCTCTTAATATCACCTTTGTGCATTTTTTAAGTAAATGGCCAATAAGTTTTAACCTAAAAACTGATGTGACAGTTAAAGAGTAAATTCCTGTTGCATCCATTTAAAACACAGCAAAGTGTTGCTTATTAGCAGTTGCTACTGAGTGAGTTCTTGTCTAGCAGTTAATTATTGGTTACAGGTCTCCAAACCCTGCTCACATTTACTACAGTTCTCACACAGTTTGGTCTGATGTGTGGTTTCTGAGTGTATGGGCTCATCACAGCTCAGGCCTGGTGGTCTTCTGAGGGCCCCACACATCTTTAACCTCAGCGAGGTGCAGATGGAAATACTACCTTAGTTTCTCAAAACTTGCTGGTGTGTGTGTATGTGTTTGTGCGTATTGGGGAGGTGGTTGCAGGACACCAGCAGTTTTTCTTTTCCCCTGAAGAGTCATGTGGTCAAGTTGGCTTTGAGGAAGCAGGTGGGGGAGGGTGGGTAGGCAGAGCCGGGGCAGTTGTTTTCAGCTGTCAGTTAAAACCACCTGCAACAAGCTCCAAAGCTCCAATACAACACTTGCAGAACTAATTTTCACTTTAGATATTAACTAAAAGTGCAACTTCCTCTAGAAACAAGTGGTTCCTGACCTTGTTCCTTAAAGCAGGGGTGTCACACTCATTTTAGTTCACAGGCCACATGTAGTCCGAGTCAATCGCAGGTGGACCGGACCAGTAAAACCATTGCCTAATATCCTAAAAATAACAAACACCACCAAGTTTTTTCTTTTTTTCTTTTTGTTTAAAGAAGCACATTTTAAAAATGCTCATCCATTTAGAAAACAGATGACAAAGACAGATGACTTTGTGAAGCACTTTGTAACCTTGTTTAGAAGTGCTACACAAATAAATATTATTATTATTATAATTATTATTATTATAAGTTGGTGTTTCCTTGTCTTTGACACTTGCTTACTCTTCTGTAGGATCTTTGGATGTTTTAACAGTGTACTTTTCTAATGCAGGCCAAGGCTGTTTGTGATTATGGCTTTTTATTCATTATGTGGCATACGTCATGTGACAAGCATTACTAGCATAGTATGCTACACAAACCAGCCCTCAACATTGTTATTAAAATAACTCAGCTGACTTTTGGTTTCACATAGAACACAAACAGCAATCTTGTGGGTGAAAGTCCGGAGTTTTTTGACCAATCCACCTGCCCTGCAACTCGCCCTATGTGTTAAAAACAGGCACTTTTAGTGGACATAAATGACTATGCACTAATGACCTTTTGCCCAGTTCTTCCCCCTGGATGCAGACTGGCCAATCATAATGTAGCATGGGGCCGGCTCAGACCAGGGTCCAACACCAACACAGCTGTGCTCCATTGACTTGACTCTAATGCAATTGTGTCTTCATTTTCAGGCTGGTTTTGTGGATTTGAAGCTAAATGTTGTGTCTGGGGCACGTCGTGTATTAATGATACTCGTTACCTGGAGAGGTTGGAAAAAGATATACGTTTCTTCCCTGTTCCAAAACCAAAATCAAGCCCTGAAAAGTGTAGGGTTAGCTAGCTACCTACTGAAGATATAGCCTACTGAATGTATACACACGCTGCTTTTGCTTTTTAATGATTAGAACAGTGAAACAAAGGCCGACCCTGCTGTACAGGAACCAGTGAAGGGAAGCAGGGAAACTTTGCTGATATTCAACCAGTTGTGTGTCATCACAGTGTGCACAGATGAACGTTGTTTGGCGGTGGAGGTCCAGGTGCTGGCAGCAGCACGGGGGTGAAGCCAAACACGGTTCATCTGCACACACTGTGATGCCACACAGCTGGTTCAATATCAGCAAAGTTTCCCTTTATATTCATTGTCTTGTGTGGCGATCAGCAGTGATGTGGTGGTTCACTTTTACACTGTGATCTGTAGCCTATAGTTCGGCTTTAGCTTCTAACTATCTTTGTCTTTTTAACCTGTTGTTGCTGCTGAGTCAGTTTGACATCCTGGATATATCCTTCAAACACAGACTGTAGACCCCTCTGTCTGCTTCTCTCTGGAATCACTCTTTCATTTCTCCAAAAATATGGTAATATTTCTTCAGGGAGTGCAGTTAGTTACAGTGTGGGCTCAGTGCTTACTCCAACATATTGTCAGACCATCAGAAAGGGGCGGGGCTTAGGGAAAGGTCAGGGAAAGTGGTTACATTGCAGCCTGTTTCGCTGCAGTGGTCTCACTCAATGCTGGACCAATTTCTGTTGTTGCCATTAGTCACTTGGACACATGAAAAAATAGCATCCAGGTTGAAAACACTAATGCGGTCACATGCTAAAAACTGGTGTTGTATGTTGAGGTGGAAGTACATATGAATTCATCATATTTTAAGAGGTTTAATCTGTAAAATATTAATCTGCAAACTTACTCCAGCTGTCAGATAGATGTGATGGAATAAATGTGGACAAGTAGAAGAATAAAGGAAGAACACCTCAACATTGTACTTATTGTACAAGTACACTACCTGAGTAAATGTAATCAGTTACATTCCGCCACTGACAGGCTGCAGCATGTGTGTCTGGAGCCAGTGCTAGCACTATGTCTTAAAGGAGCATTGACCACAATGATGTAAACCGAGAAGACATATCGATTATTCATCGTTTTCTTTGTGTCTGCAGTCGTTTTCCTATCTCACATAAACTGAGGCAGCCTTCTGCATATCCTACCATTATCAAAACAACCCCCCTGCATGTTATATTGCATGCACAGAGCCCTGCAGGTGGTTTTAACAAGTCACTAGAATAATACCATCATATGAAGAGGGACTTTATGGAACTGAATATTTATTTTAGCTGTGAGTGTGAAGTAAAAGGCCAAACCTGCAGTGGATTTTAATGTCTCCTCAGTGCATTGTATTTTCTCGATTAGTGTGGCGGAAATTTGTGGCAGCAACATGGGATTATATTTCTCAACTGAGCACTACAAAGCAAAACCCGATCCGCTGCTATTACGTAACAGCCGGTGACATAACTCTCTCCAGCCTGGGACGGTCAGGGCGCACAGAGAGCGCATGGAGGGAGGGGGGTGGGGGGGAGACCGGGGCGCACGGCTTGTGAACGGCCGGCCGGTCCAGCTGCACTCTCTCCTCTCTGCTGCTGCTGCCTCGGGGGGAATTAAATTATTTCAAAACAAGAGGAGGTGTACTGTTGAACAAAAGGGAGGCTGACAGAGAGAGAGGGGGCGAGAGAAGATGACGACCGAGTTTTGGGACCCGCTGTAAGGACAGCTAGGAGGCGAGATGGCAGTGCATGTTTTCAAATGCCTGCGCCGGCCCGGGCGCTAGAAGAACCAACAGGTAGTATGAGCTCCAGTTTGGTCATGTCTGTTTCAAATGGCGGCAGGTGGAGTTTATAACCGACTGACTTGGCAGGGGTTTGTGGTTTGTGTGTGTGAGTGAGAGGTGTGTGAGTGTGTAGGGCCGCCCAGTGTTTTGACAGGAGAGTTATGGAATATGAGGAGCCCGACGTGCCCCCCGCTGACAACCCCATCAAAAGAGGTAAGAGGATCCATCCCTGAGGTTTTATCCTGCAGCATGTGTGGCCCGATGCCTCTGCAAGCGGCATGCAAGGGTGCAGGGGTTGTTTCAACATCAACACATCAACAAATTCTGAGCATTAAACACTTAATTTCCTGCATCTTAGTATTTTTTTTTGCATTCATTTACAATAGAAATCACTTTAAGTTCCCCTGTGTCCCCTGAAATCCACACCTGTGGTGGCATGCAACTTGTTTTACCAACCTACAGCTGATTTTTAGTCTTATAGTAACATGCTTAAGTCTCTCTTTTACACACGTCTTATCTCCCAGCATGCCAGCTTTACCCACTCCCACCCACCTCCACCTCCTCCTCTCTACTCCTACTCTTTCTGCTCACCTTTCCTACACAGGCTGTGTCTCTCTGCTTCTGTCTTGCCCGTCACAGTGTCTACTATTATCTCCTTTCCCTGCACTCTCATCCATCTTTACCCAATTAACCCTCCTCATCCCTCTCACTGGAGTGTGGTTAAGGTGCTGTGAGTGGGTAAGAATGGCAGTAAGCTGGAGTAATCCTCTGGGATTAGTTCTTATTTTTGCTTCTGGTTTTGGTCAGTGTGTTGCTATTCAGAGCCTCTGCCCAGCTAAAATCATACTGTTGGCAGTCACTTGAGATAAGACACCTTGTCCCTCTGCCACAGAAACCCACTGCACACCTCTCCTACTGCTCTCATAGCATGGCAACATATATACAGTCTATGATGGCAACACAGTTTGGTGCATCAAGGATATGAACATCGTCGCTCATGTCTGATGGATGTGAAGTGTTGAGGGAAGAGAAAGGAAGTGTCTTTTTATACAGTCGGACCGCAACTATACTATTTACTCACATAAGGATCACAGTTGAATAATACTCCATTATAATGCCTGCATTTTGAATTTTACTGAAATAGTTCACCAATGCTAGCGATAGCAAGCCATGCAGATAGAGCTGGTTACCTTTCACCTCTGTTTCTTTACATTAATGCCTTATATTATGCATATGTGATGCCATTTGACATTAAAAGAAATGAACGATGATTAATTGTTTTAATAATTTTAAGGCAAGAAAGTCAGAGTAGAAACAAACAGATCTACACATCAAGTCCTCTTGTTACAAGGGTGTTAATGCTAATGTTTCAAGCCAGCAGCTCTGCTTCAGACCTCTGATAGACAGAAAGTCACCTTTCTGTATATCTATTTGTTTCTGCTTTGCCAGATATTTCTCCGATTCAGCACCAGCTCCATCAGACACCATGATGTGAATGTCATTTTTACTGTTTTTAAAGCAAAAAAGCCGAACATTAGCTGGTTTCATCCTTCTTAAATGTGAGAATTTGACGCTTTTCTTTGTCATTCATCATGATAAACTGACTAGTCTGGGATTTAGACACTGCTGGTTGAATAAAGACCATTTGGAGCTGTCACCTTTAACCTGTCACCTGACATTTAATAATAAAACAATTGATGGATTATTCGAGAAAAATAATGAGCAGATGAGGTGACGATGAAAAAAATCGCTAGTTGCAGCCTTGATTTTATGTGTTACACAAATGAACACAAACACGGTGCAAACTGTCTTTTCTTTAGTGTCATGTTCAGTTTAAGTTGAAATAAAATTGAAATTTTTATATTAGACCACAGTTGTTATTATTAAATCAAATCAAATCAGGCTTTAATTGTCATCTCACCAAACATACAACAGTGCTTGCGGGGGGTCGTTCCAACACTAAATTAATAAATACTAATACCATAAAATAGACATCAATAAAATACAAATAAAAAAGATAAATCACAAACTACAAGTCCAGTATGACACTCACACGTCACACATCAGCAGTGACCATTTTCAGAAAAAGTGACAATAGGCATTTGGTATTTAAAGTTATCGTGTGCAGTGCTGTGCAATGCTGTGCAGTGTGTTTAAGGTGCATTCAACCTCACTGTCCTGCCTCAGGTCAGTCAGACTCATGCTGTGCAGCCAAACACTGCTCAAACCCAATCCTCACAAATGCTCCAAATATACCAAATAAAGTCTGAGTCATCATTTTAACAACCTTAAAGGTACATAGTGGGTAAGGGGTTAAAGATTTTAGTAAAACATCAACATCAGCTAATTTAACAGGTACTGGAACTGCTGTAAGGGTGTTTCAGTCTGGTTAAAGTGGAGTTTCAGTGTGGTTGTCGAGTTTTTCATTCTGCTGAGATGGCTCTTCTTAAGGTGATGAGTGTCTTGGTTTTAGTGGCTGTTGTGGGTGTCTATTCATTTTTCTCAAGTGCTTGGTTTGATTCTCAAGTACTGCTCCAAATTGCATTTCCTCCTGCTTGTATATGTGAAACTCTGCTCCCATTCAGTATTGGATACAAACTGTCTGTGGTGTTCCTCAGGGATCTGTTGTGGGTCCCTTCCTCTTCTCCATACTTTATGTTATTCGGCAGTCATTTGTTAACTTAATATTGGTGTTTGTTGTCACAATAGTATCACCCTTAAGCATCTCTCTGTAAACTAGAGCTGCAATGATTATTCGATTAGTTCTCAATTGTTAAATTAATCATCAACTATAAGTTGATAATCGATAAATCAGTGTGAGTAAGAAAAAAAAGTCAAAATTCTCTGATTCCAGCTTTTTAAATATAAATACTTTCTGGTTTCTTTCCTCCTCTATGACAGTAAACTGACTATCTTTGATGTCATCTTGGGCTTTGGGAAACCTTGATCGACGTTTTTCACCATTTTCTGACATTTTATAGATCAAACAGCTAATTAGTTGATCGACATATTAATCAACAATGAAAATCATTGATAGTTGCATTTGCTGTAAACCAAAGTGACATCAGGCTTCCGGCCTCTTCGGATGTCTTCGAATTAATAATTAATACAAATTAATTTATCAACCCAAAACACTTTCAGGTCTAAAATTCACGAACATTTTAGCCTTTCTTCTAATGTACTGTGAAACTCTTCAAAGAAATTTTTAAACATTTGGTCAGTCACATTTGGGCCAACATGTTCACAGTAAATAATAATGTATTGTTTTCTACAAACATTTTGTATTCACCTCACGACTGTGATTCCTGCTTTTATTTTGTCACACTTTTATTTTATCACACCAGTTAAAAAGACGAAGCGTTTTGCCCCAAATTTTGTTTCCCCTCATTGACCACCATTGCTATAGTTTAAGATTGGCTCAAAATTATGCTTATTTTTTTCCTTTTATTTGTATTTTTTTGTTTGTTTGTTAGCAGTCAGTGCAAGATTTATGACTTCCGCATAATTTATGGAGCTCAACTGGCACAAAAGACTAAAGGCTAATTGCGCTTTTTAGTACCCTGACCCAACATCCAAACCTGCTTTATCACGCCTGCTTTAAATTTATACATATGTATTTTTGTTTCAATCATTCCATTTATCTTCATTTTCATTGTATATCATATTTTTTTCCCTTTTAGCACATTACTTTTTTATTTTGTGATTTGCTTATTTTTTTTATTCTGACCCTCACAGACTTATAACACCACCTGCCTCTGTGACTTCTTTTACACTACACACTCTATGTTACATTGGCATGAGGGTCGGAGAGTACTGGGAAGGTAATAAATTAAATATGTGTTACGTTTTGTATCTTTTCTGTGCTGTTTGTCTCATGGTTTATATTCAGGCGAAGTTGTCGGCCTACTCTCTGGGTTCAGTGGTCTTCAGTGCTGTTATGTAACACAGCAACTGTCACTTCAGCAGTCAGCTTAGATGTCAGAGTGTAGAGACGTTAGTGAGATTTTGACTGATGAGTTGTGTTGATGTTTGTGCCCCAGCCGGGTCATGTACGTGTACAGTGTGTGTGTGTGTGTGTGTGTGTGTGTACATGGTGGTGGGTTTCTGGCCTGGCTGACAGGTGTGTCTTGCTAAAAGTGTACATGTTGTGTCACATTTAATTTGTACAGAAGCCGATGTTTTCGATTGCATCAGATTTTTGTTTTTCTCACCACTAGCCACTGACCACAAATGGTTAATTCCACTCAGCGTGGAAATCACCTTTAATAAGTTCAAATCATTAATGCCACATTTCAGAAATAGAAGTGGCATGGCCTGAAATTCAGCGTGTTGCAGCTGACTTTAAATCATTTCACCTGGCTCATTTCTGAAAAAAACCTTAAAAATGTTCTCAACATATTTTATGGAAGATGATTTTGTGCATTTTTGTAACAAAAGAAGGACAATCAGTCTTTACACTCTCTGCTGAAACCACATTATTGCAGTGCTCATGTCACATTTTGACTTATAAAGTTTGGAAATATTTAAAACCTATCAAAGAGTTCAAAAAATGTATCACTCTCAGTTTGGAAATGATGTTTTTATTTAGCTGTAAAAGTTCCTTTCAAAGTATGATTTAATTTAAATGTTTTCCATTTTATTTAGCGAACCCCTTCAAACGTTCACTCGGTTAGTGTTGAAATTTCTTTACATTTTCCGCGTGTGTGTGCAGTGCACTGCTCTGCTTTCATTCCATGCTTTCTGCTTATGAAGCAAAACTGATTTGATGAGGGGAGGAAAACAGTGAAAACCACAGAGGGCCTGATCTGGCGCCAGACAAAGACCGGCTAGCTCTACGTCTTCCATTGATACTTATCTCCACTCTGCCTTCAAACCTCTCTGTCTCACACACACAGACATGCATGCAACACCAGAAATAACCCCCCCTGGTTCAGAATCGACCCTTCGCGTGTTTACTCACACTCACTGCAATTCAGACTTTCTCACAATTGCGGTCACACAGGTTGACAAAAAAACAGAGGACCTATTGCTTCACAGACACCCACCTTCCTCTGCCTTTATCTCCAGTCTGTGTGTGTGGGGGGGGGGTGGTGTGTGTGTGTGTGGGTGCCGAAGAGTCACACAAACATAGGACGCACAACAGTGTAAATAGGAATCCTCTAATTCAACCTCCCTGTTATCAGTAGGGCTTCTTATCTGTCCAAAGGCCTTCTTTTATACTGACAAAAAGTAGTGTGATCTGAAAACGCAGCGCCAAACCGCCATTAACAACGAGGAGTTTATCACAGCTGGATCTCTAATATGAAGCCCCGGGTTAGTCTCTGTCGCATTTGATGTTAGCTTCATTTAATCCCATGTTTTAATGATGACCCTGTGTTTTTAATTTTTAGGGTTTCACACTGTTAAATGCTCATTTTTGGGTTTCATTTGAACACCGCAATGATTCACACTGTTAAATGATGTCTCTTTGTGAAGCTAACCTTGGTGCAGTGCAGGTTTCAGTGCTGGAAGACGTTTTCACATGGTAAATATAGCAAAAAGAAATCATATGTAAATATATTTAAAAAAAACAACAACATTATGACTAAAAGTCCTGTGTTTGAATTTCTACTTAAATAGCAGACGTATTGGCAACAAAACGTACTCCAAAAATAAAAGCACTCATCATGCACAACACCCTCTCTCAATGTTATATTATATTATTGATCCATAATTATTGGTGCATTAACATGTAAGCTGTACTTTCATGTTGCATCTGGTGAAGTAGAGGTAGTTATGTTTATTATTTATGTTGCTGCTGCTTGAATCGGCTCCTCTTGGACGTAAGATATGTCCGACTGCAGCCATTTTTAAAACTAAGCTAAACTAAGAAAGATTTTTTTCCCCACAGCTTCTTATTAAACAGATTTTATGGTCATTTTATTTGATCAATTTGGTTTTCAAACACCTCTGTACTTTTATTAAACTTGCGTGTGCTTTTAATTATCTTATTTTATTCCTCACTAAAAAAAAAAAAACTTTTTATTTTTCTTATCTTTTGCCTGTTTGAATAACATTTGATAAGGTGCTATAAATACTTGCCTGTCTTATCAAGTAAAGTACAAATATGCAAAAACTGTACTTGAGTGTAAATGTACTGAGCTATTTTCAAACACTGGCAGGTTTAAAAAAAAAAAAATCCCAGATTTAAAATCAGATCTAACCCTCTTTAAAAAGCACCAATGTGCCGTTTAATCCTGGGTTCAGTTTAAACTGGTTTAGACAGTTTAATCTGTAAAGCTCATGAGCACACTGCGTGTTGTCTCTCTGTTTCTATATATATATATATATATATTATATTCACCCGCTCGTTCATACGTAGTACATTTTGTAGAGAAGCTTAGATTTACAGTAAGTGTTGTGTAGTTTTGAATCACTAACTACATTTATTTCTCTCTCAGGAGGAGCCGTGTCCAAGAAGACTCATCTGAGTAAGTGCTCTGTGAAATGCTGCGCGTTAGCATGTGTGTGTGTGTGTGTGTGTGTGTGTGTGTGTGTGTGTGTGTGGTTGTGTGTGTGTGTGTGTGTGTGCCTGTATGTGGTAGTGACATTGCTTGTGTTTGTGCTAGATATTTGTGCATGCATTGTGGTTGACTTCATAGTTAGTGAACATACAACATGCACCTGTACAGCAACACACACACACACACACACACACACACACAGTGGTGTCGCTGGAGTTGGGCCATTAGCAACATAGTCTGCGTGCTGTGTGTTGCACCTGTGCTGCCCCCCTCACACACACACACACACACACACACACACACACACACACACACACACACACACACACACACACACACACAGTGATGAAAATACCAGCTACTATGGCTTTGGCACTTTGGCATCTGAACGCAGATGACAGCGATAACGTCTCGTCTTTTTTTAACCTCTCTGGTTTAACACTTTCTGCCACAACTTTAGCACACCTGGGCACGTTATCTCGCGTGGATATGCTGTGCGTAACACACCACCAAACTTCATGTTAGGTGGTGTGATGATAAGCATATTGAGCAGAAATTATAATTGTTTAATTGATTGTTGTTTGTGAGTGAGTGCGCATGGATATAAAGCCAGACTGAGAGGAGGGATCATTTTGGGAGTTTGTGTTGGAGGTTAGCAGTAAGGAGGGAGAGGGTGGGGGAGTCGTGGCGGTCTTGTGTCGTTCGGCGCATCAGTCAGGTGCTGTAGATGGAGGGGTGATAGAGTAGAGACAGATAAAGTAGAGATGTCCCAGTACCATTTTTTCCTGCCAGTTTTGATACCTTTCCTAGTGCTGATCCGATACCACTGCGATAAAAAAAAAACGGCTGCATACCACTAATGGGGCTGCAGCTAACGATTATTTTCATTGTCGACTAATCTGTCGATTATTTCTTCGATTAGTCGACTAATCATTTTATCGAAAAATGTGTTAAAATGTTGAAAAATGTCGGCCTGTCTCTCGCAACCCCCAAAATTATGTCATCTAATGTCTTGTTTCGTACTCACACCAAAGGGTTTTAGTTCACCGTCATGGGAGAGTGTGTAAAGCTGCCGATATTTGAACATAAGAAGCTGCAATAGGAGTATTTTGGGGTACATTTATAATACTTCTCTAAGAAACCGATTAGTAGACTACTAAAATAGTCACCGATTATTTTAATAGTTGATTAGTCATCGATTAGTCGACTAATCCTTGCAGCCCTAACCACTAACCCTGTATGGATGTGAATTAATTGCTGTAATTGTTGGCCTAGCTCAGATTAAACCCTTTGTAAAACATGAACAATTGCATACAGAGAATAAATACCAGAGGAATTGCGAAACTGACACCTTGCTAACAGCTAATGCTACACTATTGATTTACAGTAACAGTAGCTGCCAGTGGCTGCTCAGTGCAGCTTACTGTGTGGGCTACTATTCTTGAGCAGTAAAGACGAATTGAGTTCCAGGAAAACTGCATTTTTTGTAGCTGTAAAACTACTTTAAAGTCTATTAAAAAATGATGTGGGATGCATAGAATTGCGTATACTCTACTTTTCAACACCCGACCCAGCATTTTAGGCAGTATCGGGGGTAATTCTGAAACTGGTATCGAAACAGCACGACCACATGCACTGTTCTTGAAGATTTCCATTTCCTGCAACTTTCTTTGTCTCAACTACATGATTAATATGACAGATACTTTGAAGATTAGCATTTTACATACAAACACATGACAAGCTCATCACATGTAATGCATTCTCATAGATTAAGCTAACCAAGCAGGCCTCGTTAAAATTAGATCCACCCTGACAACAACATTGAAATGCTGTTTACATCTGTGAGATGAGATTTATTTTCGTGAGGACGTATCCAGTAGATTGTTCATTATTTTGTATCTACATAAATTAATATTAACTACATTCATATATTGTTTACATGTGTTATTTTGCTTTTTATGTTAAATTTGAAACTATTTAAAATCACCTTAAGTACAGGTAATAAGAGTTATGAGGAAGTTTGGTGGAGTGATACATGTATAAGACGTGAGATGCCACTGTTGTTGTCGATGTTCAGTTGTCCTACATTCTTTTTCGGACATTAAAAGTGGATCAAGTGACACGGAGAAGCTGTCCTCGTGCTCTTGCGTCACCCACAGCCCTTTGATAGTTAATTCAGTAGCTAGTAAGTTTATAGGTAAGACAGGAGAGACAAACATGCCTCACACATCTTAATGCACCGATAATCCAATGATATGTCGTAATGCTTCAGCACTTCTACATAATTAAAACATCAGAACGTTTACTTGTAAGTAAGTGATTCAAGGGTGTGGTGTTGCTACTTCTACTCAAGTAAAATATCTTTTTTTAATTGCTGTCAGTTTAAAGAGACACCCATTTGCATCATGAGCATTAACAGGACAACATAAAAAATCAAAATTGAAATCGCTAGTGTGAGTTAGAGAAGAAATGAAGTCTTACTTTACTGTAATGTGTCTTTAACTTGCATGTTTTTACCGCATCCCTCGGTTATTCCTGTTGAAAATGCTTTGATTTAAATTCTCAGGGAGACTCTTAAAGGTGCCCGACACTATAAAGCTGATCTCTTTGTTTTTTATAAATGTGTGGTGGTAGCGAGTGAGGGGGTGAAGGATAACAACAAAGGTATAAGGAAAAAGTACCTTGAGAATGAAGCCAGGGCAGGGGACAGTCCCCCCCTTTTCTTTGTCTCTGTCTTCTCTCTCTCTCTCACACACACACACGCTAACAAGGAAGGTGAGGCGGTGACTGACACTCAAAAGTCTGAATATGTGCGCTGAAGCTGCAGTGAGCACCTGACACAGCTCGCTCAAGGACGAAGGGGAAAAGAAGAAAGTTATTGAAAGAAAAAAGAAGTGTGTCAAAAGAGAGAGCAGTGATAGACAAAGTGAGAGGACGAGTTTGTTTGTGAAAGTGGGACACACGTCTGAGACAAGTGGAGGAGTGAGGATGATGCGAGGTAGGGATGAAGTTCTTTGGTGTGTGTGTGTGTGTGTGCGTGCGCGGGTGTGTGTGTGTGTGGGCAGCCAAGTCAAAGATATTTTATCAATCAGATCAATTGCATGCTTTTTAAGTTCCTCTCCAATCCACTTTGATTATATATAACGCTGAGAGTGACGATACGACTGCGACCTGATGTTTGTGATGCAACATATCGTTACAGGTTAGGTTTTAAACATCTATTTTTTATATAAAGCTCTCAACAAATCCCTGAAATAACTTTGCATTCATGCACTTAAACGCAACAACTCTTTTAAACTTTACAGGCTGTGTGTGTGTGATGAAGCTTTTTGTTCAGGTTTCCTCAGCTTCAAGTTCAAAGTGGCTCCAAGTTTCACAATTTTGCACATACGTCGAGCTAATTTTAACGTTTTATTTGATGCTTGGGCTTCAGTCAGCCGTATTTCCAGGTGAAACAAATCCACGCACACGTCTTTGC
Organism: Epinephelus moara; assembly: GCF_006386435.1. NCBI lineage: Eukaryota > Metazoa > Chordata > Actinopteri > Perciformes > Serranidae > Epinephelus > Epinephelus moara. Next base: position 33,260,134 of record NC_065511.1, on the reverse strand, counting down.
ATGCACACGCTTTAAAGTCGTCATACGACGGCAGATGTTGTTATTTGTTTTGAAATTTTATTGGGTCTTTACAGAGTTCTTGATTGGCTTGCTGTCGGGTACGTTCACATCGATATGTGTTTCATTTCTGGGGTTTGGTAGTGTGACTCAGTTTTGAGCTCCCTTTGATGGATTTAAGATTTGAATCATGTCTAAGATATTTCGTCCCTCTTTGCCTCCCACATGCATCTCCGGCAAGAGGCTGAGCTCTCCTATGATCTTGAGAATCGGACTGCAATATGATAAAATGTACTTTTTGGAAACAGATGTTATAGGTTTTAAGTTTCTGCAAAACGTCATCACATTTCTATGATAAGTAACACAAGTAACGTCTAACTGAGACCCAGGGGGCAGGTTATTGTGTGACATTGGAGATGTTACAAACCCTTTTGCAGACACTTCCACCGAATTCTAACCAGCGCAAAAACGAAAGAGACAGGAAAACAGGATGCTTCACAACCGCAGTGCATCAGTCTGAATGGACTGACTTCACACACACACAGAAGACAAGATGCAGAGGAAATACTGATATGTTGTTAAAATGTGATAATGACAACGTTAAAACATTTAGTTTCTTATGCAAAGTCATTCAAAATGAACAGAGTGAAAGCACGCAGAGCGAAAGAAGAGACGAACAATGAGAAGTGATCATCTCTAAGTTGCTTACACACACTTTCTCTCTTGCAACATGCACACACACACACACACACACACACACGCACACAAATAGATGCAGAGGCACACACAGCTGCTTTTTAGATGGCGCGGAGATATAGTGTGTCTCAGCCGTGCAGCTGTGGGTGGATAATGTGTGAGAGATGGAGGCTTCCATCGCTGGAAATTGTAACCTCATATTTTTGTGTCTTCATTTCATTAATAAATACGTAATCATCTTAAATGTTACACAGTCACAGTGGGCTTGATGCCGACCGAATTTACGCACACACACTTTTTGTACGGCTTTGTTGTTGTGTTCGGGGGATTCCTGTGCAGACACTTACACAGTTTCTTTATCAGAAAGGATTTCCTTGTTCCTCTGCACAGCGCTTCCAAAAGCAGAAAAAGCGGTTGGCTTTAAGATCAAAGCTGACATCAAAATCGCAGGTGACACATTCCCCCCCAAAATATGGTAAAAGAAATACAAAACTTTGGCTGAATCATAACCTTTGCCTCTGTCAAAACATTACCTCTTTCAAACACCTCCATGTACAGCCTGCACTTCAAAGTCAAACAAAATCTGATGTAAATTAATGTTCAGATCAGATTAAGCTTTTTCCTCAGATAACTCACTGTAGGTAGTTTTTCTCACTTTGTTGTTGTCAAATAATGAATGAAACTCGGTAATGGAGGAGTTCTCACATTTATGTAACAAAGACACAGTTTGATGATAAAACATTAAGATGTCTGACACCTGCAGAGCCGCTGCCGCCAGCACTGAAATATGTGTGACCAGAAATATTTAGTAAAAAAATATTCACTACAGATGAGTAGTAGGAAATACTCTTTAGTAAATAGTACAGTTTGTCATTATTGGCAATAACTATTACTTTTCTTTAATTTCTTTATTTTTATGTATATCTATTTACTTTTTTAACTTTTGCTGAAAGATACCTAAATGAAGTTTAAAGTGAGTTAAAAAATGATGCGTCTCATAAAGGAAATTAATTCTGGCTGTCATATTTTTAATTTGTTTCAGTCAGTCAGAGTAATTGTCTGAGCTCTATAGATAGATAGATAGATAGATTTTATTTATTTATTTATGCATTGCACAGAGCATATCTCACTAGGGAAGATAAATATAAATATTTATCTTTAGAAAAATAATAATAATAAACCGTAGCATACTCTGTAAGTGTAAGATATATCTATAGAATATCTATTGACTATACAATATAAAGAATACACTATAATACACTATAAATACACTGAAATATAAATACTGACACCGCAATATATATATAGCAAATTTGCACAGCTGCGGAAGTTTTAGTTTTGAGGATGCAGTGAGGTAGAGTTGGAGAATAAAACTGACATGTGCAAAGTTATTGTTTGGTTGGGACGGAAACTACAAAGCTGACAGTGCTCTGTTAGACAGAGAGGTGAGGCGTACACAGTTATTGCTTTGCTTAGATCCTTTTCCGCTTGTGAATCTAAAGTTAGATTTGAAGTGACATGTACCTTTAATTTACTGCATTTCTGAATGAGAAAAGTATGTATATTATGTATAGTATTTTGTTGTGTTGAGTACAAAGATGTCTCAGTTTAATCCCTCCATATAAGTTTGATATAATAGAAGATACAGCGTAATAACTGAAGTGATGATGACTGTTTTAACTCAAAATCTTTAAAAAGTAAAACAAGCCTTTCTTTATTATAATTATTTAAAATGAGAAGATTCAAATCACTTCATGTAAGTTATGGAAAACATTTCACTTACAGTGCTGCTGTGGAAACATAAAATTATTTAAAACTGAATCCTCGTAACCTTTTGCGCTGTTTGAAAACCTGAGCAGTCTGTGTTTGTGAGACAAAACAATCTGTTTGTTAGTCTGTGCGTGTGTGTGTGTGTGTGTGTGTGTATAGGTGTGAGGTGTGTATACAAACTTTGTTTGCACTTTTGCATGCGTGTGTACCAAAGGTAAGCTTCCGTCAGAGGAAAGTTGAGGTTTTTTGTCCGTTTACAGTGCAAAGAACAAACTGCTGATGGAGTGATTTTAGGCCGAGAATGAGGAGTTGAGAGTGGCAATCTGTATCGTCCACCCACCACCCCCACCTACACGCACACACACACACACACACACACACACACACACACACACACACACACACACACACACACACATGAAAGTGGTTAGAGCACTGAAATAAACTCTTTCTAGGTTGGAATCCAGATATAAAACCTTTCCATACGTCTCTTATGATCTCCTCAGTGTATTTATTTTAGGTGATATCGCTGTTGTCTTGTTGTTCGTGATCTATCATATAAGGAGGTCTTGACATCAACTTTGACAGCCACAAAAATCAAGAACCCAAGTTATTGTCCAGTGCTCAGCAGGAAGTGATCACAACCATAAGAAACCTGTGAATGTTTCATAATCTCTGTTTGTTGTCATAAACGGAAGCTTCCGCTGTTTGTACGACGATTCTGACAACTGTGCTTTTTCAGCGATTGATAACTTTAAATCCTGATCAAAAGACGTAAATCAGTCCTTTTCTGTGCAACAGCGTCTGGGTATACTTTGTGTGCGGAAGTGTGGGAGGTGGCACTCTTTTATTTTTGACAAACCACCACTGAACATCTACTGTACTCAAACCTCCTCACGTCTGAACACCACCTTGAACACAGCACAGTGATTTCAGTTTAAATCGATTGGATTGGTTGTTTTGCGTAACTGATGCAACTTCAGACAGAATGTGTTAATACGTCGTTGTGTGGTGTGTTTATGGTTGGTTTCATACTGTACACAGTCTTACTGGAATGCAACTGAAATATGAAATGTTGAAGGTTAGTTGAGAGATAATGGAAACTACGACATCATGCAGCTGAAGTAAAAAGTGCAGTTTGAATCGACCGAACTGGAGAGCAAAATGTATCTTCATTTCACTGATTGAGCACATGTCATTTACAGTAGAAATATATTTCTAACCCTGTTAATTGGGTCATGCTGAGTGGTTAAACAGGCCTGCCACATGAGTGTAAACCAATATCTGCTATTCAGGCATTTGCAAGTTAAAAAAAAGTGCAGTTTTAGTGTCAGTGTCAGGGCTGTAACCACCTGTTGGGGTGGACCATTTTCAGCTTACACAATCTGGGACCCAGCCCTTGATGGCAGTCTTGGGGTAATTTCCCTTAGAAGAAGATTTTAGAAAATTTCCAGCTAAAGAGACAGTGTTTGAGCATTTTGAAACAGAAGTCTTAGATCAGGGGTTCTTAACGTTTTGATGACTGAGTGCCAGCATATGATTTAGGGCCACACATGAAAAGGTGCACATACCAAGACTTTTATGATGTACTAAAGAGCAGTGTTTTCACACTTGTTGGGCCCAAGGCACACCAAAGGGTGAGCCAAAATCTCAAAGCACACCTGTATTTATATCTGTGCACAATAGCTTCTACAACATGTGTTCTCTAGGAAAAATAAGACAGGTAGCTTTCGTATACAGTCTACTGTCTCTTTTTTTTCTCAGTGGTAGTTGTCTTCACTGGTGCTTTGTTGTAATTTGCTCCATATAAATAAGCGATCCATTGTCCCGCTCACAGCTTTCTCCTTTTTAATGTAATCATCCCTCACACTGGCTGCCAATCAGGGCTCTTGATGTGTCACACACTTACAATTTCCATACACAAACAGTGACTAATAGGTTCCCCTGTGAAGGTTTTTTTTTAATCAAATTAAATTCAATCACACTTTTAGCCAGAGTTTGCCTCTTTATTAGGGAATGGGTGCACACAGCATACTGATACAGCCAATTAAAAATTCATTCATTCATAACTTTTTGTATAGGCCCAGCTGAATATTGCAACAAGAATGTGTGGTTATCACAAAATCCCACGACACATCTGGACTGGCATCACGGCACACCATTTGAGAAACACTGCGATAGATTATGTGAAGGTACATCACGCTGTGTAAGATGCAGTCGCCATTTTTAAGGAACATGCTCTGTGTAGGGTTGCACAGATACCAATGTTTCAAATATTAATTTGGCTGATAAACAATACTTTGCTGTTGTTTATTTTGTTTTCGTTGTTTTTTATTCCCCCTTTTGTGACAGAAAAACAATGAAATCATTACTGTAAAAAAAAGACACTGAACTCACTCAGTCCCTCATCTTTGAATGTGCACAAATTCCATCATACACATTTGTGAAAAAACTTGATTATAACCTTCTTTCTGACTACATCAAAAGCCTTTTTACTATAAAACATCCTAATTGTAATTTAATATGTATTTTATCTATTTTATATTGCTGTGAAATCATCAACAAATTTCAAACAGCTGTATTTATTCAAGTCTCTCGCCAAAAACTGCATTTTACAAGATTACATTTGAACATTACAATTTATCTTTGCTGAATTTTTTCTGAAGAGAAACTGAAAGCATCTTCATCATCATGTTACTCAATGCAACCTTCATCAGCAGTTGCTGTTAGCAGCTGCTAACTGCTAACGGTAGCTCTCCTCCTGTCGATGTTAGCATGGATTTACTGTTCACAATGTAGCATCATCAGGAAAACAATACAGTGCGTGCGTGCGTGCGTCCACCTGACAGTGATTTTGCTGCGTCCCTTTGTCCCGATGGAGTCCAAGGTGAATATCGGCTGATACCAATCTGGGGCCGATAAATGGCTGCATCCCTGGCTCTGTTCCTTCTATTACCAAGGTGTACACACTGATTGGATTCAGTCCAAAACATGATAATCTATAATGTCTGGGTATGTGAATGGAGGTAGTGCATCAGGGTCTGTAATCCAGAATTCATGTGAATATATGTTGTTTATCTTGATAAGTTTGTCCAAATGCTGTTGCTTGAAGACCTACTGTAGGTACAGATAACATGGTGCGATGAAAACAAGATGGCGCCCTCATCTGAAACAAAGGTCTTTTTTATGACGTACCTACAACAGTCAACAGTGATGCAGCCTACATAACACAGACTACATATCACATTGTAGTTTTCCACTTTTTAATACATTTGAAAGTTAGGAAGTGATGAAAGGGAGACAGTACAGCAGGGATACTCAACTTGCTCTGCACAGGGGCCACTTTTGCTTAAGACAGATGGACAGGGGCCAATCACAGCAGCCTTTACAGTTATGGTGTATACACGGGGACATCGGGGGCTGAGTCTGGACCTCTGTTACATGGTCCAGTGGATCCACCCCAATTTTTGGTGCTATTTAATGCACTCTGACATAATATTTACATTAAAAGTACAGAAAGAAAATCTCAGTGTGAATCCATTACTTTTCATTGTGAATTAGAAAATGCTTTGGGGGCCACCTGGCACCCTATCTTAGGCCAGATTTGGCCCACAGGCTGTAAGTTTCAGTACAGTGTTTAATATTGATTGTTCCTATCAACAGCAGTCGAGCAACGGCTTATGCTGGGGTACGCCAATGCCACTTTAATATTAATAATGGTCAGACAAGCTGTTGGAGTAAGCATGGAGCCCACACTGTAACTAACTGCACTCCCTGAAGAAATATTATATTTTTGGAGAAATGAAAGAGTGATTCCAGAGAGAAGCAGACAGAGGGGTCTACAGTCTGTGTTTGAAGGATATATCCAGGATGTCAAACTGACTCAGCAGCAACAACAGGTTAAAAAGACAAAGATAGTTAGAAGCTAAAGCCGAACTATAGGCTACAGATCACAGTGTAAAAGTGAACCACCACATCACTGCTGATCACCACACAAGACAATGAATATAAAGGGAAACTTTGCTGACATTGAACCAGCTGTGTGGCATCACAGTGTGTGCAGATGAACGGTGTGTGGCTTCGCCCCCGTGCTGCTGCCAGCACCTGGACCTCCTCCGCCAAACAATGTTCATCTGCACTCAATGCATTGAGACATAGCTGGTTGAATATGAGCAAATCTTCCCTGCTTCCCTTCACTGGTTCCTGTACAGCAGGGTCGGCCTTTGTTTCACTGTTACAATCATTAAAAAGCAAAAGCAGCATGTGTATACATTCAGTAGGCTATATCTTCAGTAGCTAGCTAGCTAACCCTACACTTTTCAGGGTTTGATTTTGGTTTTGGAACAGGGAAGAAACGTCTATCTTTCTCCAACCTCTCCAGGTAACAAGTATCATTAATACACGACGTGCCCCAGGCACAACATTTAGCTCCAAATGCACAAAACCAGCCTGAAAATGAAGGAAATCTGAAACGATTGTATTAGAATCAATGGAGCACAGCTGTGTTGGTCTCGAACCCTGGTCTGAGCCGTGGCATTTTAAAGCATATTTGAATATTGGGAGGTGTATGAACAATATGGGTTATAAATTATTGCCTTTGTTCAGTGGACATGTTCTTGTTAGATGAGCACCGTTTTTCTGCCATATTGGCTGCTAGACACAATACGACCTCTTCTGTCACTGAAAAAAAATACAAATGGAAGAAACAAAGGTGGTTTAGTTCTTTTTCAGTATTTTTATCTCTTCATCTCTCTTATACACACACACACACACGCATGTGGACACACCAGGAGATGGTTGGTTTGATTGGTCTAAGCCTGTGGCTGGAGATAACAAGGTGAGACACAAAGAAACCTCACAGGATCTTCACAGTTTACCTGCTCTTAAGTTTATTTCCACTTACTTACTGGATACTGCTGTCTTGATTCTCTCAGGCCTTGCCAAGGAAGATTCACTGTTTTGCAGATGTTTTAGTTTAACACCCCAAAATAAGACATGACTTTACCTGACATTGCTTTACACAACATTCTGTGCAGTTAGGTTGTCACAAAAAGAAATATCAGAGCTATATTTGCATGGGAAGTTGATGAGGGAGGAGCAGCAGTGTGTGATTCTGCTGTGTGTGTGTGTGATCAGTGAAAGGTTGTGGGTCACAGTGGATTTCCTGTTGTTTGAGGTTGACAATCAGAAGTGAAATAGTGGAAAAAAAAGAGCAGAGACCACTCATGTTCTTTCCGCCTATCCTGCACGAAACGCAATCATAGTCGCGGCTCACTTTATCTGATCACTTCAATTATATCTGATGATGTGCATATATGATAGGCACCTCACAGGAAATGTTTTTGTTGTGTGTAGCTGAACAAAATAGCTTTGTCATCTCTTACAGTCCCAGTATCTCGATGGATTTGTGATATAACCCTTATCAGGGTGCAAATTGAGGTCAGTCAATCACCTGCATTGGAAGAAGCAGCAGTCTTGTGTCATGAGCATTTTGTACTTCACCACACATGCTCAGGTACTCTGCATTTAAAAGGTGTGTGCTGCCTCAGACTGGCCGTCCTCCTCAGTAGCCTTCTGGTGATCCCTGTGGCACCAGGTAAAGAGGGCACACACTGACACACTAACACACACTCGCAAGAAAATCTGACACAGTTATGCACGGAAACGCAAATACTACTGTGTACGAGCATGAGACGTAAGAGCTCGTGTGCAGAAAACAATCACACACCTTCAGTGCATTTGTGGAAGGAAGAGAGATAAAGATGACAGGAATAGATAAAGGAGACTGTTTGAAAAAATATGACAATATGGTTATGCTGTGCTTCCTGGATGTGTGGCGTCATTCAGAGTTATTTGTGACGCAATGTGAACTATGCACTGTCCTCTCATTTTGTCAGGACACACTATAAAGTTGTTCACACTTGTAACCAACACAGATGTTTGTGGTGCTTTAGTGAATCAAATACATCCAATTGTGACAAAAATCACCACCGAGCAAAAGGCTGAGGGGCGTGAGAGCTCGCAGAGATCAGGGGCACGGGGGGAGGTGAGGAGAGAGAGGGGGGGTGGGCCGTTACTGGCAGTGATGAAGGCAGAGAGAGTGCATTACTGGCAGCTGTGTCCTTTATGAGCGAGACAGAGAAGGATTCACAAAGACAGAAGTGACATGAAAGAGGGACAGTCAGAGCGAAAGAGAAGCCAGTCAACCACTTGAAAGCACTCTGAGGTTGACACCTTCGTGTTCTCCGCCTTTCTCCACTTGCAAATATTCCACGTCCTCAGAAGACTCCTCTCCTCGCCGTATTTGATGTTATTTTGTTCATTATTATTAAGGCAGAAGGTGTTTGAGAGGAAAATACCTTTGGTTCACTCTGGTCACACTATAACTGATAGATGTTTAAGGGGAAGTACAGCACAAGACCAAAGTTCTCACAGTGGATCTTTTCCAGTTTACTGCTTTGGGTAAAAAATATGCAGTGTCATTATGATGCGTGTTGGCGGTTTCTCCAGTGAGAATCAGTGTATTGTAGAAGTTAAGATTTATGTCTTTATTGGATGTTAAAATGATATAAAGATAAAATATGTAACTTTACCACATTAAAATGTCTAAGAATTACAATACATTTTATTAAGTTGTGTGCCTACTTGTCCCAAACCTTTCCAACAATGTTCAAACCCAAAGAAATCTGTTATTTTTTTTTTTTTTTAAAGATATTTTTTGGGCATTTTTAAGCCTTTAATTGATAGGACAGACAAGTGTGAAAGGGGGAGAGAGAGAGAGGGAGTGACATGCAGCAAAGGGCCACAGGCTGGATTCGAACCCGGGCCGCTGCGGCAACAGCCTTGTACATGGGGCGCCTGCTCTACCACCAAGCCACCGACGCCCCAGAAATCTGTTATTTTAATCAAGGTTCGTGACATGCTTCGTGTCCGTCGCCTGTCAGTGCAGGGTTTCCCACACATTTAAGTATTTTTGGCGGCCTGCCACGATTAAAACGCCTGCTGCCACAAATAGATTTTCTATTTCTGGAGTTGGACCGCTCATTGGGAGCGCTATTGGAATATATAAACTGTCCGGTTATTTGTATCACCACACTGCCAGAGCGCAGAGCACATTTATGGCAGAGATGGAGCAGCAGATTGTTGGGCGTTCCTTCTGCTGGGTCCCCGTTAAAGGGTTTTTTGGGGGGAGTTTTTCCTTATCTGCTTTATAAATAAAATTGAATTGAACTGAATTAAAAGTTTGCATTCACTCGCAGCAGCTGCTTCTCATTCATCGATCTGATCTGGGCAGCTCCACAAATCAATTATCCACCCTGCAAGGTACAAACTGGAGAGCTCCGCCTGCGCTGCGTTCATGGACCCACAAAAAACTCTGAATTTAGAGACAAGACACAGAACAACCCACTATGTCGTCGGCTACCATCACACATAGGCCCAATTCCAATCCAGCCCCTAAAGACTCAAGCCCTGAACCCTCACTGACTTAACTGACGTCAACTGTAAGTGATTGAGTTTGAGAGTCTGAAAGGGCTCCGGATGCTATAAATAGGAATGGGACAGCACTTATCCCCCTCTCTACAAAATGTTGTTGACACTGGCGGCTCTGGGCGTGATCATTTATCGATTATTGTCAGCACACACAAGCACTTGCGTTGCAAAATGAGCAAGAGGTAAGTTTGAAATAATGAATTTACTGTGTTTTTACCATATGTTTTTTCTAAACTAGCATCAAAAGTGTTGTAAGTGATATAGTGATATCTATCTTATATATATATATATCGTTACCGTTTGCAGATCTGCCGACCGTGTTTATTTGTTTACAGGTTTGTTTTTTTAACACTTCCGCTGTTCAGAGGGCAACCCCTGTATTTGACGTCACAACGCTATGAACTGTGGGTAATTTCTTTACCGTAAGTCTGCATCGATGCTGACCTACGGTAAGGGGGCATAAAGGGCTCAGTCACTGACTCACTGACTTGACAGTTTGACAATGGGACAGCCCTCACACACTCACGCACTTCACATGAACGCGCCTCTAAGTCAGTGAGTCTGTAAGGGATCGGATTGGAATTGGGCCATACACTCTAATTCTGTGAAAAACACTGCAGTGGCGTCATATCCTCTTTACACATGTATCAGGTTTGTGGTTGTTTGTTTTCAGATGTGCAGAACATCTTTGGAGAAACACTGATTTTTAACATGAAACTGCTTTATTCAGTATTTTTTACTGGTTCTATCACCTGGTCCATTTTATTTTATTTTTTTGGAGAGGAGACCTCTGCAGATAATTCAGCCTTGGTAAAAACCTCGAGAACATTGAACACTGAAGGAGTCCTAACAGGGAGAAACTGATTGCAGTGATGGCTCTGCTGTGTTTTTTGGTTACTGCTCTGACTGCGAGAGGCCTAGCAGCAGAAAAATACATGTTGTACTTTAAATGTTATTCAAAAAACATCGACTTTTGTAATATTTAATTTCATTGAGACATTTCATGACCTGCTCAGCTGCTGAATGAAGATCAGGTTGGCTCAGTTGTTTTCTCCCTGTTGGTGTGAGTGACAGTGAAGTGGCATCTGTGTGAAGGAGATTAGATGAGATGCTGCATATCTAAAAATGTTAACATAACTACTCTTTTGTGTTTGTTCAGCCCAGATTGAAGTTATCCCATGTAAGATCTGCGGTGATAAGTCCTCTGGAGTGCATTATGGAGTCATCACTTGTGAGGGCTGCAAGGTGAGATGACAGCACCCAGCACATACTTACTGTGGGGGGGACTATAGTTATTTTCTACCATTTTCATCATTTATTGTGTGTTCTTGAAGTCACTTTCCACTAATTTAGCTCTTAGTATCTTGCCTTCCCATAAAAGAAAAGAGGCTACACTTCCATGGAGACCATTTATTAGTAAGAGATGTACTTTTTTTAAGGGCAGTCAAATGAGTAAAGTAGGATGAGCATAAACTTTCGCTCATGTTTTACCCTGTTAATCTGTCTCTTAAAGTTCCACCCTGTCAGGCTAAATCATAAAGAAAATCGGTCTGATGAAAAAAATGTAAATACATATTTTATATTAAAGTTCTGTTTATATGCAGAATGTTAGAAAGCTAAATCTGAATCACTCACAGAGCTAAGGCTAATTCAGCTCAAAGTTTTCCTCCCTAATAGATCTATAAACCAGTATAAACCAGTCCACCCAAAAGGATTCTTATGTGAGTGCGTCATTGGCCAATATTAGGGTGCTTTCACACCTGTCCTGTTTGGTTCGGTTCAATCAAACTCAAGTTCGTTTGCCCGCTAAGTGTGGATCATTCGGGCAGGTGTGAACACAGCAGTCACATTTTTGTAGGTCTTGAATATGATTATTGATATCTGCCTCAAACACCATGTTTCTGTTGGGCTCTGTTAACCATGCGGTACCCATCACCCCTCAGGGATTTTTTCGGCGCAGCCAGCTGCCTACTGTATCCTACTCCTGCTCCAGGCAGAACAACTGTCAGATCGATCGGGCCAGCCGCAACCGCTGCCAGCACTGCCGTCTGCAGAAGTGCTTAGCACAGGGCATGAGCAGAGATGGTGAGACACAAACACACTGAGAGACACATGGACAAACTATATTCCATCATTTGTTTATTTCTTTAAGTGTTAACGTTTGTCTCCTCCTCAGCGGTGAAGTTCGGACGGATGTCCAAACGTCAACGGGACTCTCTGATCGCTGAAGTGGAGAGGCACCGACAGCAGCAGCAGCAGCAGCAGCAGCTTCAGGGAGACGCCCAGTCTCTCTTGTCCTTCCCCAACAAAGCCCGTCAGGACCGCTCCCCACAGCTCCTTCAGCCCATGGCTGCAGCCTACTCCTTCAACGGGGACACTGAGCTGCTGTCCTACACCGCTGAAGTTCACCCTTACTTGGTGTGCTCCCCGAGTGAGTCGCAGGTGTCGGGAATGATCTACAGAGGCTCTGGTGTGTCTCCCACATCGAGATCCCAGGGGAGGGGGGACAACAGTGGACACCCTGACATAAGAGGTGAGGCTCTGATGTGTAAACACATCACTGTGTGCAGTTCCCCCTCGTCCTCCTCTGCTTATTCCTTATTTGTCTTCTCTATGCTTCATAACAGGCTTTGACTCCAGACAGCCATCTCATGACCTGGTGGCGATTCATCCCTGCAACCCTCTGGAGGATCCGTACAGCCTCTACCCTCACTCTCTGAGAAACATAGGTGAGGAAACAGCACAGTGGGCTGACATGCATGCAACTGTATTTAAATTTTCAATATTTACAAGTGTTTATTTTTCTGTTTTCTCAGATGAGCTGTGTGCCAGCATTGTGCGCTCCCACAGAGAGACCAGCCAGTACAGAGTGGAGGAGCTGCAGGCTCTCAGATGGAAACTGCTCAGCAGAGATGAGATCCAAGCCTACCAGAGCAAAGTAAATCAACATGATGACTCTTCTTTTTTTTTGGTTCCCAGACTGTCTTTTGCATTTGTGTGACCTTACTCAGTCTCAAAGCAAAACATGTCATTTCAGATGGCTTTGATTCATCAAACTGAAAACTGAGAAAGCTTTTATTATTTTCCCTCTTCTTCTGCCTCTTTGATCACACAGGAAGCTCATGTTCAAGTTAAAGATGACAACTTTGTTGACTCCAATTTCATTTCAGCAGCACATATACTATGATATCCAATTATAGTAATTACAGAGATAAAACACAGAAACTTACTCTGCTAAATCTGAAGAAAGAGCAGTAGGCTGGACAGTGAGGACGAGTTTTGTGGGATGAGTAAAAGATTCTATAAAGCAGTGGTTTCCAACTGGTGGGTCTCTGTCCAAAAGTGGGTCAGCAAGTGACTTGCAAACATGTCAATTTAGTAAAAAAACAAACAAAACAAAACAAAAAACACTTTATTTTGGATTACAGTGAATATCCAGAACAGGGTTTTATTTTAAAGTGCGGTTTCCTGCTAGTGACTATAGGACAGCTGCTTGACAAAGACAGCTCGACGACATGGTGAAATGCAAGTATGAAGCTGAATATATTAAACTGTGTGGACCTTGAACTCTTGGCTAAGGAAGAATCTGGACCCTGTGGTTGGAGCAACCACTGCAATAACAACATACCGAACTTTAATACAGCAACAAACAGCTATTTTCAGATATAGTGGAGTAATGGCCTCCTGAGCAGAGAATGAAGTCACACTCCCTCTGTGTGTATGGTTATCCGAGATTCTCTGTTCCTTGTTGTGGCAGATGGTCTGGCCACGCGTGCGTGTTAATGCATGTGAGTCCCTATGTGGGTATCCCACTGGCTAGCCAATTGCCGGCCCTCTGCACTGCATTCATACAATTAAATGGTTACAGCTGATAACGAAGATGGCGTTGTTGCAAATGTATGAAGCTTTGTTAGTGCTTTGTTTAGTCTGTACGGGCAAAACTTCTCTGCCAGTCTTCCCTCGAAGTTGTCTCTTTTGAACAGAAAAATGCATTGGACACCTAGCAACAAAAATTCAGGTGCTGCGACAGCTTTTGGAGCTTTCATGCTTAACGCAAAAGGGGGGATTACATCATTTTCTGGCATGGGCAGCTGATGCATAAACTGCTTAAGCATAACCTTAGCTTAACACCCACCCTCGGTTAGCCCTGTTAGCTTTGTCAGCACTGTTGCCGTTGTTGGCACTGTTCTCACAGCCACCTCCATGTTGAGAACCATGTGCAGACAATCCCAGCTCAGACTCAGAATTCTAGATACGCTCTAAATGTTGCATATAGGTATTGTAAAATTTTAGTCCCCTCGTGGTTGATTTGAATGTTGCGTTGAAATAAACTCACCTCAAAATATTTTCTTCTCCGTCTTACTCTCACTCCCAGTCGGTGGACGAGATGTGGCAGCACTGCGCCATCCGACTGACCGATGCTGTGCAGTATGTGGTGGAGTTTGCAAAACACATCCCAGGCTTCCGTATGCTGAGCCAGAACGACCAGATTGCTCTCCTGAAGACTGGTGAGTTCACCTGTCACTTACAAGAAGTCACCGTCACCTACAGTTACAATCTAAAATGCTTTAAATCTCTCTCCTACCTTCTTTTAACATGTCCCTTCTTCTCCCTCCTCACTCAGGCTCCATGGAGGTGGTTCTGGTCAGAATGAGCCGCTACTTCAACACGGAGAACAACACCGTCTTCTTTGATGGCAAATTCGCCGGTGCTGAAGTCTTCAAGTCTTTGGGTGAGGATTTCTCTACATGTTGCTCCAAACTAAGGCACAAAGGCAGTTCTGAAACCATTCGTGCAGCGAGCACAACTTATAAGTTTGGTGGTTTATCAGTGCTCTGTGGTTTCTTTTCTTGCAGCATGTGGAGATTTAATCGCAGCTGTGTTTGACTTTGCTCATGGTATGTGTGCTCTAAAGCTGACTGAGCAGCAGATCGCTCTCTTCAGTGCTCTGGTGCTGATCAACGCAGGTAAGACTGCATTTCATTCTTCCGTTTTGTGGGAAGTGGGAAGACACTGCAGTAGAGACAGTTGGTTACCAGCAGTACAAGCATCATATTTCAGGCTTTGCACTCTCCATCAGGCAACATCCATTTTTCTTACCTTTTTAAAGATAATTTTTCTTTCCTTGTTCTGCAGGATTTGTCTTCGGCTGTGTTTTAAGATTTATATTTATGGTTCTTGATGGCCGTATCTAGTCAGAGAGCACATCTTATAAACAATGTAGTGTTCCCTGATACAGTCATTCTGTTTGTATGGCATACTTACCTTACCTTACCTTACCTTACATCACACTGTGATGTCAAAATCTGACACTTGGGCAGTGACTTGCGGCATCAGAAACCAACGACAAAAGGCATCCTTTAAGGTTGGCGGGATACGTGGCCAGTTGCTGTTATAGTGGGGGGGGAACGCGGTGGGACAAGGATGAAAGTTACGGTGCCGAAAGTCAGACTGGGGCAGGTGTTAGGTGTTGAATGCGTCCAACAAACACCAACTTTCAGCCAAGAGAGCGGTGTTCGCCTGCTGTAAGATTCTAAAGCCAACCCGTTCTTTTTCCCTAAACCTAACCATGTTGTTGAAGGGAAAAAATGTAATTTCACAGTGTTGTACAGACGTAGTGCTTTTATTTTGAAAGAGACTGTATGTAAAGTTAAATTTCCTGTGAAAACGGAAGTGTATTTTGAAAGAAGACAATGCATGTAACAGGCAGAACTTGACACGGTGTCCCAGAACCTCAACAACCAACGCACCCAGGGTACCTTTCACCAAGTCCATGACCAAATGTCGATATGTGACGAGGTCAGAGTGAGAATGTGTTGTACGTTACCATACCCTACCTTATATTACATTATAGTACATTACATTATCTTACCTCACCTTACCTAACCTTAAGTTACCTTAACACAGACCATGTGCTGAGTTTCTGATTGGTCCAATTTGAAATGTTATGAATGCCCCTTGTGATAATGCCCCCCGGTCTCACCTAGGTTATTCATTTTGGTCCAAATGTAGCTGATGACAGACATACTTTTCATCACAAGTGCAAAAATGTTTGTAAAAAAAATTATTGCCCAAATAATTACTTCTTTTAAACACCCTTCTCAGCTTTACATTTTAGTCAAAAACAGACATATGTCCAAAAACTGTTGGACTGACAAGTACGAGTCCTCCTTTAGGGCATCTTCTCCATCACATTTGGCCCTGTAGTGTCCCTCATTCATCCCCACACAGTTACCCTCTCTGCCCCCCAGTGGCTGATCATATACATATTAACATGCCACACAATGAACCAGGACTATTCTCACATATGTAGAGTGATTTTAATCTATTGTAAGGTTTTAAAAAAAAATCTATCTTTGCTTTTTCTGTCTGTCTGTCTGTGCAGATCGTCCATGTCTGGAGGACAGAGGCAGAGTTCAGCGAGTGCAAAGGAGCGTTGAGTTTGGACTCACACACATTCTACGCCGAGACAACCAAGAAAGTCTAATGCACAAGGTACATGTCTCGGTACAGAGCAGATACTCTCTCTGTATTTACTGTCTCCAAACATGTTATTATTTGACCTGTATGTCCCTCACTGAAGCAGAAAGCAGACTGTCTGATTGTGTCTACCCCCCCCCCCCCCCCCCCCCTGCAGTTGTACCAGAGGATGGCAGTGTTGCGTTCACTGTGCAGTCTGCACATGGAGAAGCTGCACTGGTTCAGTCAGCGTTATCCGCTCACCGCTCACTCTCTGTTCCCTCCACTCTACAAGGAGCTGTTCGCCTCTGAGGCGGAGCTGCTGCCAGGGACAACTCACTGATGATTTTCTCGAATATGCAAAGACACACACACACACACACACACACACACACACACACATTATTTTAAGTCTCATCATTACTTCCTGAAAGAATCTATTTTTCTAATAATGAAATATGAGAGAAGCACAGTAATCGTAGCATGTTAGGTATTACATGACTTCCAGCAGAGCTTTTTATTAGATTGTGTCAAACATAAATTTCAATATTTTGATAGCTTAAAACTATTTTTTGGTTATTCCAGGGAAACATGCATTTTGTTGTTCTTTGACAGCACATTGTCCGTGAGGTACAGCATTCATTTTCTCTCAGGATGTGCTGTTATGAGTTACAGTCACTGTGTGTCACAGTGCGTTCAGACACAAAGATTCAAAGAAGCGTTACACCAGTCGTTGTCAACTAAGACCTAATATGGTAGTCCACCCAAAGTCTGTCCTTAGAGCATTCTCTGCTTGCACAGTGTTGACTGATGTATATCCGTTTTACAAACTGCATGTGTTTACTTCCTGTCAACTCTGCAACATTACCCTCGTCTCTGACCACACTGCTTATTCATCCTAAAGTTAATGACTTCACTTTTTACACTTACCCTTATATACTCTGTTAATAGCATTTACTGTTAGCATTGTCGCCTCACAGCAAGAGGGTTCCTGGTTCAAACCCAGGGTGGGGGAGCCCCTCTGTGTAGAGTCTGCATGTTCTCCCTGTGTCAGTGTGGGTTTTCTCCAGGTGCTCCAGCTTCCTCCCACAGTCCAAAGACATGCAGGTTAATTGGTGACTCTAAATTGTCCATAGGTGTGAATGTGAGTGTGAATGATTGTCTCTATGTGTCAGCCCAGTGATAGTCTGGTGACCTGTCCAGGGGTGTACCTCGCTTCTCGCCCAATGTCAGCTGGGATAGGCTCCAGCACCCCTGCGACCCCTAACAGGGTAGGTGGTTACAGAAAATGAATGAATGAACAACGCTAACTGTGAACAGTGAAGTAACTAACTTATGCCTACCATAAAGTCTGACACCCTCTCACATCTGAAGACAATGTGAGGTTATGAGATTTTGCTAAGACTCAAACCAAACATGGCTTAATAGTGACAATTTCAAACACAAGTACACAAATTGGCTCCACTATAACTCACAGCTGTCACAGGTAAAGTGTTTGACACAGTTTCCTCCACAAATACAACATGCTAATATTATTAGCACAAGCCTATGGCATTTTACATTGTATAAATTAGCCTAGCGATGAGTGGAGAGTTCCTCTGCTCATATGAAGGCCAGGATAAATAGTAATAAGACTTAAAATGCAATTGTGTGGAGGCTTTATTATCGTCATAATTTATTGTTTCTTATCTGTGAAATCAAAGTAAATGAAGGAAGTGGCTTCAGCTTACAAAAATAGACAGGGGATCTGCATTGCCAGGCATGTTGTTACATTTCTGGAAAGGTGCATATCAGGCTACAGTGTAGGCTCTATGTTGACACAGAGCCTGCGCAGTAGTATAAATAAGAACACATAAGAATGGCATAAATGATGAAAAAGCACTTTTATCTCAAAGGTTGGCGGCAAAGTTAACGTTGCCGTGGAGCTGACAGGAAGTAAACAGACGTTTAGTTCGTACATCAGATGTACGTCACACTACATTGTGCAAGAATCCAGGATCCAGCAATAACGTGTGCAGGCAGAGCCAAAAAACATGATCATGCATCTCCCTCTGAGAAGTAACCATCACATGCCAGGTGTGAAACAACAACGTTAAGCAATCGGAGCAATAATTATATGTGCACACTCGATTCAACAGTACTGTTACAGATCTTTTGTATTGACTGCAGATTCATAACATAATGAACATTACACAATCCAGCTCTCAACCACTAGTTGCTTCTCACCTGAGGTTCTCTCCCTTTCAGGAGCCTGCACCCACATATTTCGTATTTAAGATTGATATATTGCTTAAAAAGTATTCCCTATAAAACATAGTGTGTGTCAATTACATACTCAGGTCTAAACACCAGAAAACAAGAGACAGCCTGCTTCTTTGTACCTGTACGTCTGTAGAGAAACTTCTCTCCTCAGGTTGATGTTGTCACAAACTGACTAAAGAGTCCAACAAAGCAGCATTACCTCTAAAATGTTATCCTGTGTTTGAATAAATCCTCATAGGCTTTTATATCTTCTGAGCTTTGAAAAGACGTTGCATTAAATGTAGAAATCAAAAATGTGAGAGCTGCAGTAGAAGTCTCTTCCTCTGTGTGCAAACCTTTCCTCTTTTTTTTTCCAGATTAACTCGCGAATGTTTTGTTTTCTTTACATATCTTTGAATAAAGCCATGAGCAAAGAGAAAATGATGAGCGGTTTCAGCATTAAGTACTGTATGTCTGGATGTAGTGCTCTCTGTTCCTGGAACAGCTGAGATTATAACGAAGATAATTCCATGTAAATCTTCTAATAAACTGCTGAGGCTGTGACACCACATGCTAACTTTATTTTGTCTGTTTCTTTAAACTGTGTAATATAAACTGTTTTGTAAGACTGAGACATGCAGGACAAAAAAAAAGCTCCTGTTATGGTGTGATAAGAGAAATCTCAAGGCAAACAGTTTATTCATACCCCAGAGTGAACATGATTTATCATCTTGAGCAGTATATTAAACATCCAGGCGTAGTTCCTGCACCATACTGTAGAGTTGTTGCTGCAGCAGTCAACACAGAGGAAACATTAGTCATTGTGGGTGACCCTTTGACAGACTCTGACAGTGGAAAGTTATTATCAGTTTGTCACGGACAAAAACTGTTGCTAACCAAGTTAAAAGGAAGCAAATTAAAACACTGAGTCAACAGGGTGCGGTAAATATGAACATATTCCTACAAAAAGCCACAAAGGACTTTTGTAGAAAGTTGTTGGGCGATGTACAGCTTTCTAAATCCAATGATTTTTGCTTTTATATTTCAGTTTGGTTTAATAAAACATTAGGTACACAGTCCTTGTTGTGCTGTTCGTTCTCTCATGCTGAACAGAGCACAATTTTCTGTTCATTTAATTGCCAGTTTACCACTGGTGGTAACTATTACGCCCACAGTAATGCCTCTTTTAATTTCCTCTCCTGTGGTTTCTTCTTTCTTTCTTTTCTTTTTTCATGTGCTGTAACTTTCTGTTGCAGTCCTGGACCTGTTAAGACATTAAACTCCATATCACAATTGTGGTGAAGAGTTAATAAATATGACTATGACTATGACAATGACTAAAGTTAAAGTTTGAATAATTTTCTGTCACTACATCCACAGCACTAAATGTGACAGATCATCTGTGGAAAAAATTCACACTCCTCTACCTACTCTGTTGCCTTGTAGCGCCTCTGATGGTATTACAGCATGTGAACAAAGCAACCAATCAGAGCAAAGGAGCCTCTAGTGCAGCTGTCAATCATGCTACTTTTATTTATTTGTTTAACCTTTTATTTTTAAACCAGGAAGTCCCATTGAGATTGTAAATCTCTTGTAAAAGAGAGACCAAACATAGCGGCCTCTCATGAAAAACAAGCACACATCTGTATAGCCACATTCTTTATGACGCCCTTAAATTCATCAATGGATACAAGTGTTTCTAATTTTTGTTTTTGAAGTCACTTCTTGTGAACTGTGGCCAAACCGGGCAGCGCTGATCAAATATGAGTCAAGATTCTGTCACTGCAATGTTTATTTCTCACCTCAAATGTTTTCAGAAACATATTTTAGTGTACTGTTTAGCTGTGAAATGAGAAGGCAATGAGTCCGGGCCAAAAGGAAGCACCACACACCAGCCAGGTTTTTTTTTTTTTTTTTTTTTTTTTTACAGCTAAACAGTACACTGTTAGGAGCGTGACACCAATGACTGGGACTCAAATGCACACTCTGGAGACTCTAGTGAAGTTTAACAAAAATCTTTACTTGGAAAAAACACAAAACAAAAGCACTCACAATGGAGGTAAAAAAGTACAAAATAAAAACTCTCACAAGGAGGATAAAACTATGAACAAAAAACACTCTCTTGGAGGACAATTGTACTAAGGCTCACAAACAAAACAAAGACTTGAAACAAAAACCTGGTAAGAGGCATGCATGGATGGCTTGGATGCTAGACAGTACTCTCCTGATCAACATAACAAGACAAACTGACACAAGACAAAGGGAGACAAGGACTATTTATACATGAGGTAGGGGGAACACAGGTGAAACCAATCAGGGAGCAGGGAGACAATCACAGTGGCGGGAATATCACACAAAGGGAGGAAGTCAGGGTCTGAAACGAGAGGGAAAAAGTGAGTACAAAATTAAACAGGAAGTGCAAGACGAGACTAGACATGAGTGACTTTAACTTAACATAAAAGTGCTCATGACAATGAAAGACTAAACATGAAACTAAACTAAGGCATGATATGATTAACATAAAACATAAACATGAATTAACAGATTTTGCGTGACGTGACATACACTAAAACCTGTGCTTCAACAGGAGGTCTGTGACCTCTGGGGGGTCCTCAAAGTTACTGGGGCCTCCAAATTATTGTTTGATAATTTATGTTTTATTTATTTAAAAAAAAATCAAAATATGTCTGAAAATACACATGAAGATAAGATAAGATAAGATAAGACAGAACTTTAATAATCCTTTACAGGAAATTAAAAAATGTCACGGCAGCTAAACCTAATGAAACTATGAAATCTACATACATTACACAACAATAATGATAGGCTAACTGTTACCATGAATCCTTGTGCAATCCAACCCGGTCTCATTCCAAGGTTGTCCAAATCCAGTTGCAGGTGGGAGGGGAAGTGGATAAGTCCAATAAACATCGACTTTCACCTGAGAGAGCAGTGCTCGCATCCCATAAGATTCTAAAGCCAAACCCTGTTCTTTTATCCTAGCTCTAACCACGTTCATTAGTTAGTTAATTGAAGGCCAAAACATGTCAATTTGAAGTGTTGTACCGACGTAGTGTGTTTATTTTGAAAGAGTCTGTATGTCGACGTTAAATTTCCTGTGAAAATGGAAGTGTATTTTGAAAGAATGCAAGAAATACAATGTATGTAACAGGCAGAACTTGACATGGCGTCCCAGAATGTCAAGGCGCAGGGTACCTTTCACAAGCTGCTGCTTAGTTAGCAGCTACAGGCAAGTGAAAACAAGAAGACTGGAAAATATTCAGAGAATTGTCTCAAGTGCAGCTCACTTTAATTGAATAAAGGGTGTCCTTGTTCTGTTTCTCTTTGAGTTAAGAAGTCATTGTCCTGAAAAATGTTGAAGACCCCTGCGCTAAAATGTGTTTCTGAAAACATTTGAGGGTGATGCAGTTACAAAATGTTGATTTAAATTTGATCAGTGCTGCCTAGTTTGACCATAGTGATTGACATAACTGACAGCTGCTTTAGAGACTCCTCGGCTCTGATTGGTTGTTCACAGTGCTCTGCAGTAGATTCTGGTAAATGCTAGCCTCGCGTCACCAGGCTCTTCACGTACGGCCAAGAGCCTGGTTTCCATTCACTCTGAATTTTGTCTGGATTCTGGTTCCGGTCTAGAGAGCAGATCCGGAATTCACCAAATTCACCAAAGTAAAAGTGTTCACCAAAGTAAAACTTTAAATTCTGGCGCACCATCGATTTACAATAAAAGAAAAAGGTTAACTTAATGGCTTGGGGCTTTTCTTGTAAATTATATTCTTTAAATTCAAAAAAGTTTCACCGCATTTTTATTAGCTTGGTGCTTTTATTTTGACGGAAAGGTGCATCCATTGAATTCTGGATCCTGTCTCTATCGCCCTGGTTCTGGTTCCTTACCAAAATGGCCCCAGACTAGGCAAATACCATTAGACGCAGTAGGAAGAGGAGGAGGGACATGATTTCTTTCACAGATTATCTGTCTCATGTACTTCTCTCACAATATAGTGACAGTTCAAGCAAAGTTGTTTTCACAACCAGCTGAAGCTTTAAATGTAGTTAAGCACTATAAATAAACTAGACCTCACTTGATTTTTACCCCTGAAAGTGAATGTAAACAGCCAGGAACTATCTAACATCAACTCATGCACATATTGTGACCACAAAGCCAGTTTTCAGCAGCCATAAAGGAAGCTAAATTTGCTGCATTCAATTGTCTCAAGACTTTCAAGACAAACCACAGACCATTTTTTTCCAGTGTGAGAAGCCTGTGAGAGGGAGTGCGTTGCAGCTCTGCCTGGTTTTGTTTGTGTCTCTTTGCTCTCTGACCTCTCGGGGGAATTTCCACCCAGGACAAACACTTCTGCAGTTTCCGGACTCCCATCACTGGCCACCACCAGCTGAAAACTTTGATCGTGATGTTTACTGTTTATGATGGGAAAGAGCTGTGGGCAGAGCAACAAAAGCAAGATAATCCTTCCAGTTTAAGCTGAGGCCTAAAGAGAGCAAACTGTGGAGACTCATTATATTACAGTCTACAGCTGCACAGGGAGTTCTTCTCTTGTCTGTTTTCAGCATGGTGGGAGGGATTGTGACGAGCTAACAGTCAGTCTTTCAAACAGGAATCTGTGAGGCCACGATAACCCTGGACTCAAACTCAGCGTGAGATAACAAGGAATGTAATGCCATTAATACCGCTTTCTTTCGACAAGCAAACAACAACGCGCAAACACAGTGGGTGAGATGGGCAAAATTCAGACGCAAACACAGCATTATCTTGATACTGATACATGCTTTGATTCTGTGCAGTATTTAATGCCCCATATTCATCCTGTTGCGTCTATTTTTTTCAGTGTTTAAAGGAGCAGTCCACTGATTTCACACAAATCCAAAGTCTGAATCCAACGGCAACCTCTGGGGCTGAAAAATGAAGGCAACAAAGAAGTGCCGAAAACTGCAATTCATCTAATGGCCACTTGAGGCTGGCTCCAGAAGCCAGTCAGTCCCCACAGACACCCCCCCATGTTAAAATGCCCAACTTTACAGCAGAAATAAACACGTTTCAGCCTGGTACAAAAAAACAGTTTTGGTCTCTGTGTCTAATTTCCCCTGTTCATGACAACATATAGTGTCTTTCAGTTTAAATGCACTATGTTGGTACAACACTGAAAACTGACTTTTATTTTCTTCAACAAACATACATGATTGGGTTTAGCCAACACATGCATTTGGTTGAGTCTAGGCAACAAAAGTATGTGGGTGGGTTTAGGATTAAAAAAACAGGGTTTGCCTTTACAATCGTATGGGGGATGCATTTTTATATAACTCACCGGTTTACCTTTAGTAAGTCATAAAGTTACGCATATTTAAGGGTGGGCCAATAATATCCTCAGCTTCTCAGTCAGATCCATCGCTCCTCCATGGCAATATGGTCACTTCTGGCTCAAAAACAAAAAACAAGATGGCGACGGCTGTAATGCCAAACTCAAGGCTTCAAAACAGGAGTCCACAAACCAATGGGTGACATCACAGTAGTTAGGTCCATTATTTTTACAGCCTATGGTCTGAACTAACCTGCTTGGGGTGGAAAGCCACATGTTTTTTTTTAGCAGAAAGCCTGCGTGACAAACATGGGGTGTTTGAAAAACATGAGCATTTACTAAGAAGGGAGGATCTAACGAAATACATTACTGGGAAATGTACGATCCTGTCCTCTGACCTATACATGACATGATAGCCTACATAAGGCTCTGGGGCATTAGAATTCTTCTTCTTCTTTTTTAAATCTAACTCTTTAACTTCCACTTACCTCATGGAAGTGCAATACTGGATTAGTCACTTATTAAGACGTAGCAGGAACTGTGACTCATCCATATTACGTATGTAAAATATTATAAATTCAAAGTGGGCCTTTACACCTTTTTCCCCCAGAAAAAAGCATTAAGCATCTATTTTTTAAATGTCCATATGGTTATTTGTTTTGGTCTGATATTCACAACTGGTTGCCATTGAAAATATATCATCATCAAAATATTTTATTGACAGCCTGGATGCAAACATATGAGAGCTGTGATTTTTTTGGGGGGTAATTATCCAACTTATAAGTGGAGAGGATGTGCTCCCTCTTTCTCTGTGTTCATCTACTTCAAGTTGTTAAAATGTATGGTTAAAATTGAAATGTAAAGCTAAAAAATGCACACATCTATATCTAGGTCCTTGCTCTTTCTTTCTACCTGATTGTTCCTGTTTTTGTTTCCTTTTGTTTAAAAAATCCACCTTCTCTCTTGATTTTCAATATAAAGTTACTTGTATTGTTCTTTTTTGTATTTCATTATGTTGTAGCATCATTTACATCATTATTGCCAAATTCTGTCCTTTGTCTTTGCACATCTGTTTCTGACTTGTTCTGCATGGTTTCCTTATACAACTAGTTGGGTCTAGTGGCAGGGGAATGAGCTAATTGCATAACAGGCAGCCTGAATAAAATAAATCAATAAATAAGAATCATGTTCACACATGTTCAGGCTCAGATACCTTTAGGGACTATTCTTTACTTATCAGAGGAGGAGGGTGGCTGGGGTGTGACTTTGGTATTTTGTTTTGTTCTGTTTTGTTTTTACCCTCCCTGAAGCTGCAAATATTTTTCCTTGAGCCTCCCTAATTTACTGTTGGAAAATGCAAGACCCTCCCTCCACCATAAATTAGTAGTTAGATCATTAAAACTTACCCTTTAATGTTTGAAAGTTAAAAGTTAAAAGCTGAGGATGAAATCCAGGGATTGAAAAAAAGTAGCCAGACCAGGCTAGTAAAAGGGACTGGGCATTTAATTGAAGTTTTACGGTAATTTTTTTATAAGGAGTTTTATAAACTATGTTCGGGAGCAAAGACCACGCCTCGAACACATCCCATTTCCGCCCAAAAGCATTTAAGCACACCTGATGCATTCTCTTTCTCTTCGATGCATTTCTCACATCCCACCCACCCAATCCCTTCCCGCCCCTTACGTCTTTTTCTCTGCTCCTTTCTGCGCACAGGAACCAGTGGGGGCGCTATCCGAAGTCGTACTCACTAGGAGACAACCGGGATCCCACCTGCATTCCTGCCTTCGACCAACACATCCATTATCTTACAAATTACCTTCATCCCTCAACCCTCATCCTGTCATTCTCTAATCCTTCAATCCTCACCCCTTCACGCTTTCCTCAGAACCCATAATCCATCATTTGTAATAAACCATTAGGAATCTTTATTTTATTGGTGTGTTTTTTGTTAGTGGAAAGGAAAACATTCCTTCCAGATGCATGCAATTTGTTACCCATGCTTGTTCCTCCTACCCCGCCTCCGTCAATCACGGTGTCCCCCAAGGCTCAGTGCTTGGCCCCCTTCTGTTCAACATTTACATGCTCCCGTTAGGCAAGATCATCCGCCGCCATGGTCTCAACTTTCATTCTTATGCCGACGACACCCAGCTCTACATCAGTACAAAACCCTCTGCTCATCTGCCCCCTCAGTCTCTCATCAATTGTCTCCTCGAAATAAAATCCTGGTTGACATCTAATCTAAGGTTGGGGATCTAATTCTAACCATTGATGGTGCCACCATCTTACCATCTGCTGAGGTCCGCAACCTAGGAGTGATCGTCGACTCCACCCTCTCATTTCAGACCCACTTCAAATCTGTCACCAAATCTGCTTTCCACCATCTGAAAAACATCTCCAGACTCCGGCCATCACTCACCGACTCAGTTACAGAAACACTCATCCACTCCTTCATCACTTCCCGCCTCGACTACTGCAATGGTGTCCTGTTCGGGGTTCCCAACAAAACCCTGGTCAGGCTCCAATATGTACAAAACTCAGCTGCCAGGGTCCTCACCCACACCAAGCCCTGGCAGCACATCACCCCCACCCTCATCCATCTCCCCACAGTACATAACGGACCTCCTCCACCCCTACACTCCATTCAGATATCCGCGCTCCTCTGACTCCGGCCTACTCTTCATCCCTCACTCCCGCCTTCGAACTTTAGTTGACCGGGTCTTCAGCGTCGTTGCCCCCAGCCTCTGGAACTCTCTCCCCCCTGTAACCCGCAATGCCCCTTCACTGGACATTTTCAAATCCACCCTCAAAACTCATCTGTTCACCATGGCTTTTTAATTCAATAATCCATCTCATGCCCAGTGTACCATCACACAGTTTCTCTGCTTTCTTTTGTTGTTTGTTATGGTTTTGTTGCTTTTCTGTACTGCTTGTGTTGTATTGTATTGTACTGTTCCGTTGGTGTTATTGTTTCCTTACTATGTACTGTAAAGTGACCTTGGGTTTTTTGAATGGCGCTATATAAATTAAAGTTTTTATTATTATTATTATTATTATTATTATTATGTTTTTGGCAAAGATCTTTGGTAAAATAAAGACAAAATACAGCCATTTAAATTTGTGTTCCGCTCCCCTAAGCCACAATAAAAAAACAAAAGTCCTTACACAGTGCTTAAAACGTTATTTGGCACCACCATCTCCCCCCTCACAAGTAACGAACAGTCCCTTAACCAAACACTGGCGCATCATTTCCCACAAAACAGCATCCAGGACTTGATCACTTATGAGTCATGTTGAAAAAACTTCTTTCCCTCCCTCCCTCTTTTCCCTCACCCCGCCTCACCCCCCCCCTGAAGCCCCACAACAACCATAAAAACAGTTCTCACAGACAGTCAGACAGACAGACAGCACGGCAGCCTCTGTTGGACCAATTACCGGGCCCGTCTGTGCGCTGCCCCGCCGAGCGTGTTTTACTGGGCGGCCTCTGCTCTCTGTGCCAGGACAGCCTGCAGCAGCAGCAGCAGCAGCAGCGGGACAAACAGTTCAGGACAGACACTAACACATTGACAATGGGGTCGTCTTGGGCTCTAGTCTGCTTCACCGCATTTGTCTTGGTGTTACTGAGCTCAGCATCCAAAGGTTGGTACTGTTATTTTGTTTCTGTTGTTGTTCTCATGTCAGATATTGGTGTGTTTGCTTCTTGTCTGACTCCATTTTTGTTCGTCTGAGCTGCTGTAAGTGCGTTTATTTCGCCTGGAGACCTACTGACATGAATCCTGCAGCACACACACTATATATAGGACCTTTATGTAGTCTACATGTCAGGTCTGATGTCTGCAGCTGTTGTAACTTAACTTACTTACCTTAGTTCCATGTTCAGGTAGACCTACTTTTATTTCTGTGTTGTGGTACCAAAGGCAAATTCTTTACCCTTCTTTGGTAACACTTAATTTGGATAGTCCACCTACAGATAACTTTTCAGCAGCTTATTAGTACATACAAACATATTGACAGGTTGATTTAGCTGCACTTGAACAATTAACTCAACCTTTGCAGCACAAATTAAGCGAATAGCTCAAGTTCAACCAAATTATTCAGAGAAGAAGTGAATTGTCATCTGCAGACAAAGCAAAACAGTTGAATTGACTCAACTAACAGCTGAGCTGAAGCTAAAGAAACATTACAAATGCACTCTAAACGATCTGTTGGTGGACCATCCAAATAAAGTGTTACCCTACTGTACATTTATTTCTTCGCAGATTAAGATTTTGCACCTGAGGTAATTAGATATGACGCATTAGTACAAAATTAGCTCCAGCAACAACATTAAAATAACAAACTGTGTAATATTCAGTCATGCGTCACTGACTCATTAACTCGTCACTCTACAGATAATCATCTGCAGACAAAGCAAACTTGACTAACAAGCTTTGGAATTGGTACAAACAGCCCGCAAACTATCTGTAGGAGGACCACTCTAATAAAGTGCTACCCTTCATTTATTTTTTAGTTTTAGTTACTTTGCAGATTAAGATTTTGCACCTGAGGTAATTGAATATGACGCATCAGTACAACATGAGCTCCACCTCCAGCAACAACATTAAAACCGGTAATAATATGTTGTATAATATTTAATCATGTGACACTGACTCACTGACTCACTCCCAAATTTTTACTTAAGTAAACATTTTAAGTTAATGATACTCAAACAAAAAAAGTAAGTAAATATTACTATGTCTTAAATTATGTTTAAGTAAGCTCAACTTGTCAGATTTTAAAGTGAGGACTGAACACTGTAATCGAGTATTTTTATACTGTGCTTCAGTAAAGGAGTAATCCTACCGCTACTGTCTGTCTCTCTCTGTCTAAACTGCGCATTCAAAGTTGCATAACTCTCTCTGGCATTCTGCCTTTCTCTTTCTCTCTTACACTTCTCCAGATGACCGCCACTTGGAGCAGCGTGAGTCCACCTTTTACCCTGACAGAATCATGCAAGGTGCGTGTGTTCACATACTGCTGCAGTATCTCTGCGAGGACCAATTGGAACCTCACATGGTCAGAGTGGCATTTGGCCAGCTCTCTCTACTTCAGGAGGTTATTTTCAGGGCTCAGGACTTCACTTTGAGGGTTGAGGTTTAAGGAGCACTCCACTGACTTTACGCATGACGTTCAGTTTGCTTGTCACGAGGAGCACTTAACCTTTGAAAATGGCTGCGTAATGTTGTCTGCGGCTCTGGAGTGACATACTACATCGCTAGAAATGCTGTTTAAGTATAGGTTAAGGTTAGGATAAAGTTTTGTGTTGTGCATGACTATAGTTAATGTAAAGAAGGTCAGGTTCAAGTATAGACTGTGTAAGAATTAAGTATTTCTGTCTCTGTGGTGCCTCACAGCTTCCTCCCACAGTCCAAAGACATGCAGGTTAATTGGTGACTCTAAATTATCCATAGGTGTGAATGTGAGCGTGAATGGTTGTCTGTCTCTATGTGTCAGCCCTGCGATAGTCTGGCGACCTGTCCAGGGTGTACCCTGCCTCTCGCCCGATGTCAGCTGGGATAGGCTCCAGCCCCTCCTGCGACCCCTAACAGGATAAGTGGTTAAGGAAAATGAATGATTTTTTGCACTTTGAATGTAAAAATCATCAAAATAGAACTTGTTAGTCAAAAAAGTGCCAGGGAAGGATGCCTCTGACCCAGACAGAGGTGAAATCTTAGAAAATACCTCAGTGTACACCTGACTTGCGCAGGACTGCTGCACGGGATTTGCCTTGTTTCTTTATTTTATCCAAAAAAATATGTGGCCCCCATGAAAATCAAGTTGAGTATCACTGCTGTAGAATATTCTTATGTGCTGTAAATAATCGTTTTAAAAATCCGTGTGTCTTTCAGAGAGGCAACAGCCAGATTCCTTCATGTTGCAGAGAGAAGCAGACTTGACAGATCTCTTCGATCCCGAGGGTACTGTTTGTTTTCTTACCTGTTGACGTAACCGCACAGCTGCATGCCCATGTGAAACATTTGTCACTTTTGCTGCTCAAATTTGTCTGCCTGGTTTCCTTTAGCCTGGCCAGTGATGAATCATACGCCCATGTGTGTCTGAACCATTGTGTTGTTGCTCTGTTTTCATAGAGTTCGCTTTACAGCAGGTAATGGTGTTTCCACCACAGCAGTTTGATACCCTGAGCGAAAGAGGTAAGCTTCTATCCATCCATCTTGGCCTGCTTTCTTATCTGTTCTATGTTACATCCCCAAATCATGTACGATAAAGCAGCAATTATATAAAGTAAACACATGATGCTCTTAATGATACAGCTTTTATTCTATCAGGGGGTTCCAGACCAGGAGGCTCGACACCTAGCGGACGTTCGTATCTATCTTTCTTTTGAGTTTTCATTTACTTCATCTGTACCACAGTACCTACTGCTGTGAAAGTATCAAATAATTGATTCCCGTCTTTTACCCAAAGGTCGACCAAGCTTTGGGCCCCGTTCCTTTGGTGGCCCTCCCACACTGGACTACCCCGTTCAGTTCCCCCCCGGCCGGCCAACCTACGACAATCTCCAAGCCATCTGTCAAAATGGAGAACAACGTCCTCTCTACTCAGACTCTTACTTTCCTGCCTCTGGTTTTGGCCAGCAGAAGCGAAGGGCCAGTGCGATCAATAAGGCAGAGTCCTGGTTTGGCACATGCTGCAAAGGGAACCAGACATGGGGGAGGGAAGTGACACTGTGTTGTGCCACACAGGCGGTGAGTTAACACAACTCCTGAGTGGTTGTGGTGAGTTTCCACACCAACTCCTACAGCCGAATCAGCAATTTATTACCGTGTATAAACACAAAATGATGATATGACATCCTTTATCTTCTAATTCTGCTCCTCATGTCTCAACATAATATGTTTCTCAAGAAGCATGATGTAAAAAACATGAAGTTATGCACTGCGGAGATAAAACTTTATTCCAAAATGATTCAAAATGAAAAGCCACTGTACATTAACTGCTATCCAGAGTCAGACTCAATTCACAACTTTGATGACTTTAGACTCAACTTCACAAAATCAAAAAGAAATGCAACTTGATTTGGACTTTGACACCACTTACTTATGACTTCACTTTGACTTTAACCTTTTGACTTAAAAAAAATACCTAAGTTATTTAAAAAGTGTGCCATGAATCAATTCATTTCCCTTCATTTTCTGAATCAACTAAGATTAACGCTTTTAATTCCCAGCAAGTCGACACCTAATTCTCCAGATCCACTTTGTTTAAAGCAATCTGACAGCTTCCTATCAAGTTGCAGGAGAGAACCATGAAGCACTAACGCTAATTTACTAAACTTTAGTCGGAAAAAATGATAACAGAGATAATTTTGTTTGCATTCAAAAACGATGTCGTGGTCAACAAAAAACAAATTGCAGAATGCAAAACATGCAGGTCGAAAATTACAGATGGAAGGGCGAGGACTGCTGCATGGACATCTTAAACAAGATTGCCGTGCTGCAGTCAGCCTAGGCAAACCCCTACGTGTATGTGGTTGCGCTGCATGAGGTCTACGAAACCACCAACAACAAAATAATCCTCGTTCTGGAGTGCACTGCCGGTGGCGAAATCTTAAACCAGCGTGTTGCAAACAACGACAAGGCCTTCACAGAGAAAGATGGTTATGTGTATGTATGTGTTAGGGAGTTGTAACAACTTCCAACAAGTTATTGAGCTGTTACAAAGGCTTGAGACTTACTTGTGACTTGCAAAACAAAGACTAGACTACTAAGGTCCTATCTCTGTTGTTATCCACTTAAATTGGGATTTATACCTCTGTGTCGCCGTAACCTACGGCATAGTCTGACAAGCACCTCCCCAATACCTCATGTGGAGTAAGGCTCTCATAGACGTCATATTATTGCCAACTTTCATAGCTTTGCATTCATATTAATGTAATTCCTGAAGCTGTAACGCAGCAGGACTATGGTCATACTCAAATCAAATAGTGTGCATGTTTTGTATTAGTCCAGACATAAAAAGGGCATGAAACATTCCTCACATTGCTGAGATGATGGTACTTGCATTTTTGAAACAAAGTTGAAGGCCTTGGGCGCTTTCTGTTGATAAACCCATTTTGTGCAGCCCAGCCTGACATAACAGACAGGCCTTGGCATGAGCACCATCGGAGCTATCTGAAGGCGAGCAAAAGAGAACCTGTTTGAAATTCTTCAGTAAATAAATCATAACCTTAATCTTAATGCCTTCCTCATACCGTGTTCATTTTTCAGTTAGATACTCAACGTATACAGCCTCAGGCATGCAGTAGTATTAAAGATTTAATTCATACACCCTGTCTGTCTGTGTCACTGTTCTGTGCCTACTGCAGTGGGAGCTGTCACTTCAAACTTTCTGTGAGGAGGACTCGTCAGTAAAGGATGTACTTTACCACTGCTGCAGACTGTCAGGCAGCGACAGGCTCGACTGCTTCCACAACGACGCTCCAAACCCAAACTACGATGCGACAGAGGAGCTGCCGGTTCCACCGCTTCCCTCTTCCTCCGGCTTCACCTTTGACCCCAGCACTTGCCAGAGGTATGCAAGGAAACTAATAACCTGAGCACCAATAATAATGCTGGTATTGGCAATCAAATCTAAGCTAAGTAGCATCACAAACGTTCTATATTTATTCGTAATGAAATTCAAGAGTATTGATATGGGTTCTACTTTTCTCTTAGGTCTCATGTAGCAGTTGGGACTTAACAACTTTTTATGGTGTTATGCAGTGAATCAAATTCAGCTTTTAATGTGTCAAACACCTGCTAATTCCTTAAAGGATATGTCTTGTAATATTCTATAATTTTCTGACTGTATGGTCAATAAATCCTATGAAAAGAAAAAAATGTTGAACTTTTTTTTGTCCAAAAACACGTGTCAATGAGCCTCACTGTTGCACTGGGTGACATTTATCTTCATTACAAAGAGCACTGTAGTTTATTTCGAGTCAGTCCCACATTGTCCTGGTGCTGTAAATTCTCACTAGAGCACAAAGTGTGTATTAATCCACCACTGAAAGTAGTCCCCAACAAATGCACTGTTTATTCCTATTTTGGTAACATTTGCTACAAACTGCAGTGCCCAGCTTTTTGGGAAATTACAAAGCCTTCTTTTAAAAATCAAACTGTATAATTGTGATTAGATTTTAAGAATTTGCGGCCTGGGAATGACACTGAGACATGAGAAAGTGTTGTAGTTCTTGGTGAGACAATTAAGTATGATCCAGGAAGTCCAGTCTGAGTAGCTGATCCTGGGATATAACCCTCCAGGGGGTATGTGGGAAATTTAACTTAACAGCTAAACAGACCATTTAAGGCATTTTCACAGAGTAAATCTTAAATCAGAGATCTCAACGATTTTATGACTGAGTGCTGTTTTAATGGAGTCAGCTTATAATTGAATGACACACAGGAAATGTGCACACACCATGACTTTTTTTTTGTATGACATTTTGTATGACATACTAACACTTTACAAAAACTGCAACAGTCAGCAGTAATATAGCCCACGTGACACTCATATTACATTCTAGTTTTCTGCTTTTTAATACATTTAAAAGCAAAAAACAGAGACATTACAGTGTTTGACACTGATTGTACCTACTCAGAGCAGTCGAGCAGCAGCTTCTGCTGGGGTACGGTGACACCACTTGGACAAACCACAAGCAGAACTGCAGTGCAGCGTGATATTAGAAATGGTAGATATTTTACATTTTGGAGGATCCATAAGTTTGAATGCTTATCAGACGCCAGATGCCAAAACACACCACAGGTGTTTGTGATGTTAAAAGGAAGGGTTTTGCTGCTCTGGAAAATTATTATGGCAGCAGCCTTTTTATATTGTACTCCTGCAAGGGGGGTTATTTGATGGATGAGGCTGCCTCATAGACCAGCAGAAGTTGAGCCAAGTTCGGCTGTTTTTTCTGGATCACCCTGTGTTTCTTTTTCCTGAGCCTTCTGCATCGAAACCCTTGCTGGATCAGTGGAGAGGCCCCATTCAGATGAATGATGAGGCTGCTTTTTTTTTTTTTTTTTTGGATGCAGTCTGGGTGCAGCCTATCACGCTACTATCTATCTTGTAATGGGATGTGATGACAATAAGGCAAATACAGAGTAACCCCAACCTAATTCTGAGGAAGTAATGTGAAAATACATTGTGCAAAACACAGTTCCTTGGTTTTAAATGCACCATAGAGGCTGAAGGAGGTCAGGCTTGGCTCTGACCTTATGCCTCATACTTTGCAGGACGGTGGTGACTCCGTACAGCGTCAGAGGAAACAAGAAAAAGAAGGAGAAGACACCGCCTGCTTCCCAGAAAGTTGACATCAACTTTCCTCCTGGACTACCCACCGCAGACACCATTGAATCATTGTGTCGTGACCAGAAGCTCCGCCCCCTCTACAAGGTCAATTGCATCACGGGTGCAGGCTACGAATGGCTGGCTCATCAGGCAAAGACCAGTAATCGTATAGAGAAGGGATTCAAACAGTGCTGCAAGAAGAAGCAGGGTGTGCTCAACTGTGCTGTTCTGAAGGTGAAGCAAGAAACCTACAGACAAATATTTTGCTTTACTCAGTCTTTCTCTGCACCTTCTCATGTCCTTTCTCCTTTTGCTTTTTCAGTGGCGTGAGGGACTCAACAAGTACTGTGCAGGCGAAAATGGTATTAAGGAGGATTTCCACTGTTGTTCGGGCTCCACGGCAAATGATCAACACAGCTGTTTCCAAAACATTTCTCCAGACCCACATTACAATATGACCTCTGCCACTGAGGAGCTCTCATTTAGCAGAATCTGTGACACTCACAAGATCATCAAGAAGAAGTAAGACTGTACTTTCTACATCTGGCCTTGGATCTGTTTCTCCGTCTGTCCTTTCTTCCTCTTTCTTGTTCTGTTTTTGTTTAGCACCTGCACAGATTTTTCTCTTTTCTGTTTCTTTTGATGCTTTTTGTCGTATCCAGCAGCCTAATATGCTGTGGTATCTCTTATTTTGAAATTATCTACAGTGTGTTCTGTTATCATTGAATCATGTATCTAAATATATGTGCTCCATGTCACTGTGTTTTAGGTTCCCTATTGGTCTTCCTCTCAAGGGTTTTGTGAAGCAATGCTGCCCCCTGTCTGAACAAGACAAGAACACGTGTGTGCAGCAGAAGGTGTGTTCAGAAAGGAAGTGTGTCTGTACAAAAACTGGCAAGACAAATCAGAATATGGAAAATTGGAAATGTAGTTCAGTCAGGAGAGGTTTTTTTTCGGAGTTTTGAGCATAATGAAAAGGAATAGTAGAAAATTATTTTGGTGAGAAGACCCCATGATGACATGTATATTCAGAGTGTAGAGATGCCATTGTTAGTTCAGGAATATTGCCGCAGATGAAGTCACTGGTGGTGGAGGTGAAGAGAGGGATGGCTGAGGGCTGAGGATCATTGGATGAGGAGCAGGACTGGAGGGTCACATCTTGTCATCCTGAAAAGATAACTGACAACAGCAGATAGGAGAACTGTTATAGATTTGACAGCAACAATATGATTGGTTGGGGCGTTGGTGGCTTAGTGGATAGAGCAGGCGCCCCATGTATAAGGCTGTTGCTGCAGCGACCCGGGTTCGACCTTTGCTGCATGTCACGCAGTATGTTTTCTGGTTGTCCATCTCATTCTTGTGAACGCAATATCTCTACAAAGCCTTGACGGAGTTTCCTTAAATTTGGCACAAACGTCCACTTGGACTCAAGAATGAACCGATTAGGTGTCCAAAGGTCACTGTGACCTCACAACTCAAGAATTCATACACTAATGATGGCATAATTTCCTACACGTCTAATAGGATAAAATGATGAAATGATGACTTCGTTGTGACATCATAATGTTATGCAAAAACACTTTTTTGGCCCTTACTCAGAGTCACATGTCAGGAACAGAAGTGGAGACATTTACTGAATTGGTGACACTTGGTAACTAACTTCTAGCAGTCCGACCACTCTGCTGCTCACTAACAATGGCTTTATTGCAGTGTTCACCACAAACAACAAACATGGCCTTCTCATGAGGTTAACAGTAGCCCTGAGCTCATCTAGACACTTATACTGACTATCATCACTATTTGCTGCATGCGTCTTCACCATGACACCCTGAGAGACTGTAGGGATGTGACGTTTGCGAATGAGCCGAGTCTTTGAACCGGCTCTTTAGAGTGAACGAGCCAGTTCCTAATTTCTTTGTTTTTTGCTTTAATTTACTCTGTATCCATTAATTTCAGATTATTTGACGTTTTGAAGTTGAGAGAGACTAGTTTGTAAGGGAGAAAGACAGTGCAGCCACTCACTTGTTCACTTCAAAGAGCCGGTCCAAAGACTCGGCTCGTTCGCGAACGTCACCACTATCCGCTAGCACTTGCTTGTATTGACAGGCTTGTTGTTTATAAAGGCCATTGCTATGGCTACACCAAACTTTATATCTGCGGAGTCTATTCTGGGTCCACGTTACAATATCACGTGATACAATAAATCAGCAATGCGATTCGTCGTTGAACACACGCAGCAAAAAACAAAAAAAACAAAACAAAAATGGACAAACGAACCGCATCTTTAAACCGGCACTTCAAAGTGAATGAGAGCCAAAGAACCGGCTCTCACAAGTGAACGAGAAATCCCATCACTACTGTCCATACACACTGAAGCACACCATGAAGTACACGTCACACCCTCACAGGTTACCCACAAGGCCACCGCCCTTAAAGGGTAAAAAGGGTGAGCTGGTAACACATGTTTTTACAGACACGGATGTAAACTGTAACTGTAACTTATTCTAGTCTAATGCTATTTCTCATTTTTTTTCTGACCCTGTTCTCTCCCTGAAATCAGCTTGAAGAAATGACAGAGAAATGTGCATCACCGAAGGCTACCCCTCCAGCTGTCCACCGCTGTTGCATCATGTCTTCACAAAAGGCTCTACCGTGTATTTCCAGAGTTGTCATGCGTGCCATCACCCAAGCCGACACCTTCTTACGCGAGAGGGGGAAGAAAAAGTGCCCTCTCTCCTAAACACTTGTGACCTTTCGCTGCTGAAGGCCATGCAGAGAAAATGGCAAGTGAGCGTCCGATCATTGAACAGGAACAAATAGAGGTCT
The DNA here is from genome assembly GCF_006386435.1 of Epinephelus moara. Lineage (NCBI taxonomy): Eukaryota > Metazoa > Chordata > Actinopteri > Perciformes > Serranidae > Epinephelus > Epinephelus moara. Next base: position 33,222,992 of record NC_065511.1, on the reverse strand, counting down.
GTAAGAAAATGTGGACCAAAGTCTAGCTTCATCTACTGCCAGTGTTATTTGCATCTTTTCATCTGAGATCACATGAGAAGCAACGTTATCACAAGAATACATTTATAAAGAAAATGTCAAATGCTTAGTTTGTAAAACAGACTGTTGTCTGAGTCACTGTACCACTATTCTCTATAGGCTGCTCTTTACATATTTGATTATGGATGCGTTGTATTGATTCCTTTGGAGCTTCAAGATCACTTCTCTTCTTTTTATATATTGTTTTGTTGTTAAGATCATATCTACAAGTTCTATTAAAAACATTTTTCAATGTACTTGTGGTGGGGTTCTTACTGTACATACAAGACCTGTTTTGAGTTGACATTTGATAAAACCCTCAAGATAATTAGGACTGTTTGGAAACTGAATTTAATATGAAGTGAGGTTAGGTGGATATTAGAATATTAAAAAATATTAAAATATGTTATCTTATTATAAAATATATAATATTATTACTTGATTTATTAAAATATATTAATATTAAATTATTAAAATATTTAAAAAAGACAAACTGGAGTTGAACGGATGTCAAAATATGACTTAAAAAGTTTCCCGCATGCCTTGATTTTTATGTGTTCTGTTACACGATTTTGTCACCGTTATTTACACTATCCATTTGAATTTTGTGTTCCTCTTAACTCTGCAACACATAATTTATAATCAGATGTCTATGAAGCTTTTTAACTTCTGCCTTGGGTCTTGATTTGATTTGACTATGCATTTTTTATCATAAAAAATTCTGAAAGTTGTCTTGCGTCCCAGGACATCAACTGTTTCATATAAATAAACAGAAGTAGGCCTACAAAAATACAAAACATCACAAATATATATAAACATAACAACCCCCAAAATGTAGGCTGACAACAAAACCATACAGCAATCTCAAAAATCGTACCAGACATTGCAAAAAGAAGATGTAGTGCAATAAAATAATCACTCCTATTACATTCAATGTACAACCCAGGTACACTGAGACTACTTAGAAGACTCATTACATTTATTTGACTCACGACCATATCACATGTATGGAGTACAAACATTACATACAGTAACAAAACAATGGCTAAAGTACAACCAGTGTTACTTAAACAGATGAAGCACATTCTTCAAAAAAGCACCTAGTTTATAGATTACTTTTGATTTAAGAGATTGTAATAATAAAATTAATTTAAACATAGATGGAAGGTCTGAAAAATACTTGGGCAAATACCTTTCTCTGTAAGTCATTAAGCTTACGAAATATGATATTCACCTCCCACATGATTATCATCAGAGGGGTTGCAGATCCTCTGGTTTCTGTCCTGCCCTTTATATCTTCCACTGACTTTAGGAATTCTGGTGTAATTTACTCTAAAATTACAAATACCCTGTTTGTACTTTTGGTTTTCATGCGACATATATATCACATGATGTCATACTTTGTTACTTTTAACCACTTGATGTTAAACTTTCTCAGCCTGTTCAGTTGAGCCTGTGGGACTCTAAATCCTCTGTGTGATGGCAAAACTGATATTCTTCTAATAAAGTGTGACGGGTATTAGACGTAATTTAACCTACCAGAGACAACATTCTTTTGGTATACCCAGCTTGAAAACTTGACTCAGATGTTTGACTCATAGTCTTGAAGCAGATACGTAGCAGCCTTGCACATTTAAAAAAAAACCTGCTGATCAGTGGGCATTACAAAATACTTTACTCTGTCATTACAAGAATACTTCACCCCTGAATATCTATCTTTTTGTATTTTTGTCACTTAAAAAAATATTTAAAATGATGCAGTGAGTCCATGTCAGCCACAATTCCTCAGAATTAGCCATCACTGTACACGTACATTACATTATATATACTGTTATGTACACATACACTATATAATAATATGTAAACATATTATGTTCTTAACATGGACCCCAGGAAGAGTAACATTTTTTTGGTAACAACTAATGGGAATCCAAATAAATAATAAACACAAGCACACACACATTTCAACTATCTTTTGGACTATCTTTTGTTTTGAAAAGCTAGGTTATGTTTATAATTAAATGAATCAGTGACTGAACTTATACATGGATTTAATCAGGTAAAAAAAACCCAAAACAATAGGTTATTTCCATGACCTCGAAAAGTTCAACCAGTATTAGTGAACAATGTGTGAGCTACTCTCTCATTCAAAGCCAGAAACAAGAGAAGTAAGACTAAAACCTGTGATGTCATAGGGTATAAAGCCACATAGACAATGAATGGGAGCCTGCTTTTTTGGATCCACAGAATGTTCGTTTTCTTTTTTGTACCCAAATGAGCATATACTCAGACCATTCACCTGGGTGCCGCCATTATTATCTGTGACATCTCCATATCACAGATCCATCTTTTCATCACAAATTTGGGTTTTAGCACTCTAGTTTTTGGATTTGAGAGAGAGTGGTTCATTTTTTACAGTATTTTTGGGCTGTCTCAGACCTTGGGAATAACATGTAGAATTTTAGGTGTTTTTTTTTTTTGTTATCTACGTCAAAGTGTCCCGAATGACCTCACCTTTCACTTTTAAACTTGCTGTGTAAATAAATGAATAGGTGCTGGTACAGCCAAACTGAAACTGTTCCCCTTCAGTCCACCGGGGGCGCTGTGGCGCTGCTGCGGCACGAGCATCAGAGCTCAACTGTCGGTGCTGTCTGTGTGATGAGAACAGTCAAATCGTAATGGCGACTGCTGGAACAGCAGACTCGGGATCAACAGCCCCGACAGGTATTGAATCAATAAATCTTCCTCGTTTATTGTCTTTAAACGAACATACAAACTGAGCTGTGTAACATTTTGTACCGACGATGATGGCGTGACGCGGTGACTGTGGCTTTCTCACGTCCCGGTTAGCCAGTTAGCTAGTTAGCATCGAGGCTTTTCAACCCTAACAAATGAACCAAGAAATGGCTAGCTTGTTTAGCTGCCTTGTTGGTCAGTTGCTTTTAATCACACGAAGCTTTAGTTAGCGAGCTGGCAATATTTACCTTTTTGGATAATTAATATGTAACGTTAAAGAAATAAATCCTGGCACCACGTTGGTTCAAGTGGCTTGTTTAGTTATCAAGCCGGCAATTTGGTTACCGTTACACGGTGTCTGTATGCTAATGAGTTAGCTGGACGCAGGAGGATGGATATGAGATTTAATGTATAGGTGTATTTTTTAAGTAAATGTATGCTACGCCCTAAGTGGCTGCTGTTTAAAATTGGTCTGTCCTTCTTTGGGAAACTACCCTGTTGTCCCCCCAGCCTTCCTCGCCTGTTACACTCCTCCTTTTCCTCTGTCTAACAGGGTTGTGGTAAAGCTAGCAACAAATATCAGTTTTCCATTTGGTACCTTTAACACCAGCCCCCTATCATTTAATGTTGCTTTTCAGAGTTTCACAGTTGAGGTGATTTATTATCAAAACAAGTATTGATCTTATTGATTTCTTGCATTCTTGTAAGCATATACACAGGGTTGTCATGCTTAATAAACAGCCTTAATTCATTCTGCTGTCTCTGTTCAGCTTATCTAGGATGTCTAATTTCAGATCTTTGCATGGTGGATTGCTTATAAACTGGACTATCTGAGTTTTCAGCGCCCACACAGATACAGATGGGTGGTGGGCAGTCTGAGTGCTTTCGAGGTGTCTTATTTTCCAGACAGAACAGATGATGGGGACATTGCATCTTGCTAATCCATTTAGTTGTGTGTCATTATTAACTTCCCCTGTGTAGCGAGGAGTTGCTCTTCCCGTGGTAACCACCCAGTCTGAATCAGTGAATAAAAATAGGGGCTTCAAAGCACTCTTGTGGCTCCCACATGGCTGAGAGCCTGAGAGTGTACAAATACAAGATACAGCTTTCAGTGAAATACACACACACACACACACACACTCACAGGCACATGAGTGACAGTAACATAATGTGGATCCGGTATACCAGCCCTTATTGGCCTTGATTCCTCACCAGGGCAAGAATTAGTGTATTTATGGAGTATTCACAGGCAGAAAATGATGTTAGGAGAGTGTGTGTGTCCCATATTATTGCCTTGTGTTGCCTGCAGGCTACATGTGATCAGGGCTGGCAGGGAGTTGTGGAGTATACAGAGAGGAACAGATGGTTTGCCTATTGTCGTAAGGCCTGACGCTGATGAGCTAAAGTCATTCTTAAGTAATTGGGTTGAGTTGGGTTGGGTAATTCCTTCCCTGAATCTGCTGCACATTGTGTGTCATTATCTAGTCCAACATTGACTCTTCGGATGAATTGCAGTGTGTTAAAATGAGGAATGTGGTCGATGATTATTTTCATTATAGATTCATCTGCTAATTATTTAATTGATTAATCAAGAGGGGTGTGAATCACATGTTTTATCACAATACTATATTATAACAATTCTTTGAACATTGATGAAATATTTGCAAATATAACAAAATCTGCCATGATACAATTTTCATTTGATTCTGTTCAGGGGGCCTGCGATAGATATGAGATGATATCAGTAAATATCCTCATTATCTTTTTCTTGGCTTCATTCATATCTATCATTATTTGACTGTTCAGGACTGAGGTACGATTGGACAGAAATGGTGACACAGACGTGCCATGGGAATTTCAAAATAAAGGTGTACCTTAAATATAATCATATGTATCGTTGTTTTCACTTTGCATCAGTGATATTAGATCGTTGCTCATTGAATCAATATGTCATGAGTCCACATTGTATCATTACACCCCATCAGTCAATGAACTGTTTTGTCTTTAAGATAGCAGAAAATAGCAAAAAGTTACACATCATAATTTTCCATAGTCCAAGGCATCATCTTTTTTTTATCTGACCATGAATCACAAACCCAAAGATATCGTTTACTATCATATATGATAAAGGAAAAGCAAGACATTCTCGATATAAGAAGCTGGAGCTTGAAAATGTCAGGAATCTTTGCTTGAAAGGTGACAATATTATTTGTCTATAATGAAAATAGTTGATGGTTAACTTTCTTATTGACTTTATTGATCATTTCTGTAGGGCTGCAATAACTATTTTTTTTATTGTTGATTGTGATTATTTTCTCGAATAAATGATAAGTTGTTTGGTTTATACAGTAACATGTCAGAGAATGGTGAAAAATCAATCTTTCCCAAAGCCCAAGATGACATCCTTAAATGTTTCGAATTGTTGAAAAGAAACAAGAAAATATTCCCATTTAAGAAGCTGGAATCAGAGAATTTTTACCCGTTTTCCCCTATAACAAAGGACTTAAACCAATTATTTGGTAACCTTTTTTTTGGTGGTTAATTTAATAGTTAACAACTAATTAATCTGTCGACTAATTGTTTCAGCTCTTTATTTCAGCTCTACATAAAACACATTGTCTTGTACCTATATGGGGTCAGTAACTGTGTTCAGCACTGCTCATTTACCAGGTTAAGCCGTTTAGGCTGACCATGTCCTGCTCCACAGATATTAGGACTCAGTTCTGGAGGAGAGCATTTCAGCGAGGTACTCGCATGGGTGTGCGTGAGTGTTTCTGTGTGTGTGAGCAGAAACTGCATGAGTAGTGATGGTATAGTGTGTCGTTTTACATAATAAGAAGGAATGTGGGCAGAATGATGCTCATTGTTTCCCGGAGGATTGCCGTGTGTCCCTCTTAACTGAGAAAAGATGCATGGCATTCAGCGAGTCTGCCTTATTATTAACACTCCCACCTTTCTCGGGTCCACTTACCAAACATCGTTCTGGATTGAGACTGATGGGCGTAGATGAATTTTCACACATAGGGTTGTTACTACAGGTGTATAATCTTCCCAGCATCCTTTTGTATATATTGACCTGTGGCACTGCAGCATTGAAGTACATGTTGCCATTGGTTACAGGCTAGAGGTGCCTGCAGAGTGGGCGAGATAGTAGGTTTAAACAGCAAGTTTATGTAAGGGCATAGGAAATCATGTCGAGTGTTTCTTTTCTTTCAACTGTGTGCCTTTCTTACAAAACTACTGTGTGCTGTGGTTGTTATCATGCTTACCCAGGAGGATAGATCCATGAGTCTGGGTCATGTATACAGTTTCACTTCTTATCTTTGGTTATCGAGCCAGCAAGTTTTACACACACCCAGAGGTCTTTGCTTGGTGATGGCTGTAACATTCATGACATTTACCTTACCTACAAGGAACTACTCCTGTGCTGATCAGCTGAGTTTGCTGAATGGCTTCATTTAACAAACAATATATTGTCATTAACATTTGGAGTTAATGAAAATGATTAAAGCAAAGTTACTGTGAGACACAAAGTAGGCTGTTACAAAAAGAAGAAATTGTAGTTTTTTTGAAAGGAGGTTGTGGCTGTATACGCACATCTTTAGGGACCGGATGAATCTGGAGCAGCCAGCTCAGGGGAGAAGTAGTTCCAGTTCACATAGTGCTGGTGTATCGAGGGCAGCAGTTAGTTACTGTGGCCACATTTAGGTCTGGGCTCATCATTGGCCTCGTAGTCATCAGCCAGTGCTGGAAATATCCCTCCTAATTAACCAGCAAAGGCTTTCTTAAACAGTCATTAATAAATTCTTCCATGTTAAAAGATGCCAACTCAAAGTCTCTTAAAATTATTTCACGCATCAAATTTACACTGACTGCATGGGTTGACATTTACATGGGTTTAATTAGGGTCAGTCTGACCAAGGGAACCAACTGTTCCTTAAAGCTGTAGTTGGTAACTTTTATTTTAAAAAAAAGAAAAGAAAAAGAAATTACTTTATTTATTTATTTTTTACATATTTGCTGACACTGTCACTTTATCCCTGCAACAGAAACTGAAAAAGTCATGTTACTGTGCCTATTCATATTGCTTTTAATGGCATTACCACTTGCAGCTGTCAATGCATGTCAATCACTGTTTATGAACTGCAGTCAAACTGCTGATGTAGGCAATGCTAATCAAATATGAATCAAGACTCTGTTACTGCATCGCCTGTTTCTTACCTCACATTTTTAGAAACATATGATCGTGTTAGTTTAGTTGTGAGATGAGAGCGTTTATGACCCTGCTGCCTTTATAAAAACAGTTTAGCCGAAACAGAGCGCCGCCCACCAGCCGGAGCAAACGTTCTCATTTTACAGCCAAACAGTACACTAAAATAAGTTTCTGAAAACATTTGAGATGAGAAATTGGCAATGCAGTAACAGATAGGGTTGAGCACCAAAAAATTTTTTAAGGATGCCAACCGATTTACGTTGGTACCATTAAGTAGCGATTTGCGTTAAATTAATAGGTGCCAAATGTCGGTATCTGTGTGGGAACACCAGGTTCAGACGAGGCACCCTGAAGCCTGGAAGGGTTCCCAGCGAGCCAGAACTATCGCTGGAGCGCTGAGTAGAGCGCTGATCTACTTACTTTTCTATATTGTTTTAGTAATACCCCAGTATCACTACTAGACAAGCAGACACTCATACACAGAAAGACAGACAGACAGAGACACAGTTTCAACAAATATGATAAAAGTTTTTTTGTAGAAGTTACCAAGTGTGGCTTTAAAGCTTTAGCATTTAAGTGTCTCATGCTGTAAATCCCAATTTAACTTGTTTTTCCTGTGTTTAGGGACCAGTGGCATCCGAAAAATGGCCCCTTCAGAGGTAAGGACGTCAGACATGATCTCACTGAATTAATGAAAATACCTCTGTATTATATCAAGTCCCAGGTAAAGTAAATGTTGATCCAGTCAACTCTGAGGAGAGAAAGAGAACCGGTTTAGAGAGTTTGAGCGTCATCATCAGCTTGAGAGGAAAGAGACTGTCTTATGTTTATTACACAGGTGAAAACAGGTGCCTGACAAAGACATTTGGTCAACGGTTCATTGTATTGTTGGAGAGTTTGTGCACACTGTCTGTACCAGGGCTGGTAAACGAACCAGTAATGCCACAGTGTTGATACTGTAACCTTTTACCTCTTGGCCAAGACTCCCTGGAAGAAGAGATCTTGTATCTCAATGGGACCCTCCTGGCTACGTAAAGAATAAATAAATATATTTAAATGTGATAATTGAAATGCAACAGCTCAGGTTGTTGATAAAAGATAATGTCATAGAATGTTTAAAGTTTCGGTAGTTAAATGCTTTTAATGTGAAGCTGCAGCAGTAGGAAATGTTGAGTTTGCATTGGCAGCAATTTTATACAGTACTCTTTTGTCTTTTCTTGTGTAATCGGTAACACTGGTGTTGATACAAGTTTATTAACCAGTGGGAAAATTTCCTCAGCATGGCATCCTTAGTCACACATGGTTAAAATATGACAAACTGACATTGCCTTCACTCCCTTCTGTCTCCAAACAAGTTGACCCTTGCTGAGATTTTGGCAACTTGTCAGGATGAAGTTGTCATGTGAAGCTCTTTGTCTTCTATTTTCACAAGCACTCACCAGACCCTGAATGTTTCTCCCTCCGCCCCTCTCCTCAGATGCCTGGCTCTTCAGGCACACATCAGAGTATGAAGAAGACCATCGGACACCGGGGGGTCGAGACCACCACAGGAGAGACCACCTATAAAAAGGTTAGAACAGGCTGGGGGTCAGCAGCAGAGGTGAAATGTGGAAAAGGTGTTAGGTGTTTATATATTCTAAAATTAGTTTAGGAATTTCTTGTCGCCGGACATCTCAGGAATAGTGAGTGAAACAGCAGAAGTCACAGGGGTAAAATATTGTTTCAGTGCTTACTATCTTTTCCTCCCTGACTCCCCCAGACCACGTCGTCTGCCCTAAAAGGTGCAATCCAGCTGGGCATCACTCACACAGTTGGCAGCTTGAGCCAGAAGGCGGAGAGGGATGTTCTCATGCAGGACTTTGTGGTGGTCGAAAGCATCTTCTTCCCCAGGTTGGTAACAGAAGGTGTAGCTGAATAAACATTTAGATTTTGTGGTTTTTGATCTCATGTAGTTTAATAGCCTCTCTCTCTCTCATGTGTTTTCAGTGAAGGCAGTAATCTGACTCCTGCTCATCACTACAGTGACTTTCGCTTCAAGACCTATGCTCCTATTGCCTTTCGTTACTTCAGAGAACTGTTTGGCATTCGGCCAGATGACTACCTGGTCAGTACTTAAACGCAACACACACTGCCATGTTTCCAAGCTGCTCTCTTTATGAATTCAGTCACCGTTCCTTTACTTCTTTTGTAAAATGGTTTGGTTCAGTGGCTTTCACAACTATACTATGCATATGAAAAGTGTCTGAGACTCCAATGAGGCCTGAAGGGCTTTCTCGTTTACTGTAACAGCTTTTGCAAGACAGATTTTTGTCCCTGTAGCTCCCTATAGTTTTGTTCTCAAAAACTTAAGTGGCCTTTTTCCTGCAATAATAAGGCATTCCTTTTCCATGGCCACAAATTGTTGATGCTGTGGTCATGAATCCCTGCCATAACAGGTCTGAGTGAAGCCTTAATCCAAGCACTTTTCGTCACATTTCCTGCTTTGGGGTTTTTCCCCTTTTGACTCTCTCTATTCTCTGGCTGTTTTTTAAAGACAGCACTTCGGAATTTCAGACTCTAGCTGATATTAAACTGCTCCATATCTCTGTAGTCTGACTATGCCGACAGATTCACTTGGTGCAGTAAGGAGTCAGTAGCCATTTTTACAAAGTCCCTTCTTTATGCCGTCTTTGCATTTTTACACAACCAAACAACACCAGAGTGTGATTTTTAGACAGCATACTGGCATCTTCGAAACAAAAGAGGTGTGATGGATGTGACATGTAACATAACAGCGTTGGCCACTAGTGTGACATATAACATACACGTCAGCAGCGCTTTATTAACAGCACCAACTGCATAACATGGCAATAACAATTCTTTACCATCCCTGTTACACAGTGGTTAATCTTGTCCTCTGCTCGGAGGATAAGGAGCTCCTGTACCTCATTGTTTTCCCAATTTGCAGACATTTTTGACCACTTTTCTTGTTATTGGCTGCTTTTTAAAGTCCTTTTTAGATAGGAATTGTGCAAATTTGCAGGAAAGCCCAATCAATCTTTGTTCAGCATTGGCAGTATAAAAACAAAATCATGGAATGTGGCAAAATGCCGTCTACCTACTTTTGTTTATACAGAATGTGCCTTTTTCGGGGCAAGGGGGGGGCGTGAGCAAGTAACAAAACATGTAGCTCAGCGTGTGATGTAAACAGTAATGTGGGAGGGAAGCAGCGGATGGTCAGTCCTTCAGTGATTCTCTCGTAAGTCGGCCCGTTCTTCACCGTCCCCGTCATCTGACAGTTAATGGCCTCTTCGTTTGTGAGGGCAAGGAGGGCGCGCAATTCCTTGTCTCCCCAGTTGCTCATCTTTACAATGTCTGTCAGGTTTGCGTTTCCCTCTTGCTACTAGCTGCTCACTAATTCCTGCTATCAGCTGTTTCCTGTTTATCCACCGCCAGTGGCTCGCACATGCGGCGTCATCAACAGCTCCTCCCACAAGTCTTCAACAGCCCCTCCCGTTGAGGAAGGCCGCCTCGGTCTGTTTAAACTAAAAGGGTTCCACCAATATGTTTACCCTGCGAGGCGGAAAATTGGGCACTTCGGATCAACTCACCAGTCCGGCTCTGTGTGTCTAAACGCTCGCAGCTGGCCAGCAAAACGGCCCAACATTCGCGGAAAATCTGGCAGTGTAAAAGGGGCTTATGTCTCCCGGCAGTTTGTTGCACACACACAACACATCGTCAAAACATCACACCCGTCCTGTCCTTTTGGCTATCCTTATTACACAGACATTGGTTTTGCTAGCTTAGAGGCAAGACAACTCTGATCCCCCATTTCACGACTGCACCTTTAATACTGCATGGCGATGTGGAGCAACAGTGTGAAATTCCCACCTTGAGCAGGCATTGTAAAAGAGGCTAGTGTCAGAAGTCTGTTGTTTATATCAGGTGGCCTATGGTGATGCCTTTATTACGGTGTTAGTTCTGTCTCTGTACAGTACTGATGTCAAGTCATAGAGCTCCAGGTGTCCACAAACAATGGAGATTTTTTATTCTTTTACTTTTTATTCTCTGGAATCTCAACCAGATCTCAGTGCTGACAGGCTTTCACGACACAGCTACACATGAAGTTCTAGTGCAAGTTGAAAAAATTTGACTCCTGCAAATAGTGCAAAAATGGGGTGTTAGCGTCACCTGGTGCAAATTCCAGTTAATTTGTGTCTGTGCATATACTTTGTATGTAATCATGCCATGTGAGACATTTTGCTTCACTGTTAGAGTGAACACACCATAACTATTTTATACACCCAACCCCTACATTTGGTTAAGAACTGCAGGTTTAGTTAAATTAGTGTACTGATTATCCCAAAGATGTTTGCTTTGTCTCAATTTGACACTAATGCAGACTCCTCTTCCTCTCAAAGTATTCTCTGTGTAACGAGCCACTGATCGAGCTGTCTAACCCCGGGGCCAGCGGATCCCTCTTCTATGTCTCCAGTGATGATGAGTTCATTATCAAGACTGTTCAGCACAAAGAGGCAGAGTTCCTCCAGAAACTGCTGCCTGGATACTTCATGGTGAGCCTGACGAGTGAATACCACACAAAGTGGGAGCGTGCTCAATACGAGTGATAATTATTACAGTCACTATAATTATCATGAGAGTAGGAGGCTTAAATGAGTGGGAGCTCTAATATTTTTTTCCTAATTTAAGCGTGTTGTATATCTCCTTTCTATAATCCTCTTCCCACACAGAACATAAACCAAAACAAGCGCACCCTGCTACCCAAGTTCTACGGACTGTATTGCGTTCAGGCAGGGGGCAAGAATATCCGTATTGTAGTGATGAACAATCTCCTGCCCCGGATCATCCCCATGCACCTCAAATACGACCTGAAGGGCTCCACCTATAAGAGACGAGCTTCCCCCAAGGAGAGAGAAAAGGCGGTTCCCATTTACAAAGACCTGGACTTCATCCAGGACCTGCCTGATGGTCTGCTGCTGGAAGCGGACAACTACAATGCCCTGTGCAAGACTATTCAGAGGGACTGCTTGGTGAGTCACAGAGACACTTGTTTTCCATTGACTTGATTCATTTTGTATTTAAGTGTCGTGCATTGGAGCCTCTCAGCCCACATGGGATTACAGGACACATTCATGTGCATTGTTACAAGAAGCATAAGCCTATTAAAATTCCTAAACAAGCTGCGATCGTACACCAGCAGAATACATTATCATTGTGCCCTCACATAAAAGACACTGTAATAGATGCACAGAATCTGACTGCCTGAACATTAAGGGCCCTATTTAAATGATGTATAACACATAGTCTAAAGTGCATGGCACATTTAGTCCCTTAATTAATCATAAGTTGAATTAAACCAATCACAGCGTCATCTCTCATTCCCTTTAAAAGCCAGATGTGTCTGCACCCGCAGGCAGTAATGTCATTGCAGCAAATACTTACAAGCAGACACACTAAAAACTGTAGTGATAAACTTGTCCATGCTCATTTTAGAGAATGCAATAATAGTTTTCTCATTAATGATAAATTATTTCACCCACTCGCAACCCATCTGTGCATCCCTGTGTGTGTGTAACAAGCAGAGTGTATGCATGCTGTGAACTTAGCTATGATGGTGCATCTTACTGTCTGAACTATTGAATTGAATAATGCGCCCTATACTGACTTTAGATGAGGTTTTTGTTGGTCAATGATGCATTCGCTTTCTCTCATTTTAGACCAACACATCCATGAGTACACAGATAGGTGCATGTACATTTGCTTCTTACATGATGTGGGTGCTGTGCGCGAAAATGGCAACTGCGTTGGTCTGAAATGAGCAATGAGAGTTGCGCTGCACTGTGTGCCGTTTTATGCCGAATGTAAAATAATTTTTAATATCATTTCATAAAACAGTGTGAAGATATATGAAAGCCATTATAGATCCAAAGTTATTCTATGCATCTGATCTTTTGGATCTTTTTGATTCTTTGAGTCATCAAAAAAAGTATTTTATTTTTTTACTAATTACATAGTGGATATTTTTTACTCTTTGGGGTACCAACAAATGTAATAAAAACTCTTCTGCAGGCAGCTTGACAGACTAAGCAGCAGGTGTGATAAGCTTCTTGGAAACAAAACACTAGTTCTTTGCTGTTTAACTCGCTGTTTTTTTTTTACGGAGACGTCTATAATTTTCAGTTTGTTCCAAGGCGATTAGTCAGTGTTGTTAGACAGTGTTGTTTGTCACTCAGTGTTAAGCTCCATTATTGCTGGCATCACCGACAGTCTAGTGTTGCAGAGATGACTCAAGCTTGCATGACACTGTAAACTAATACTTTGAGGGATGATACCTTTTTTAAATTGCAGTTGTGGTGTATAATGTCGGTTTTCGGATTTGACAAAGCCAAACGAGTTATATAACAGAGGCTGCGTGTAATTTATTCATCAAAACATCTCAGTCCATTAGAGGCTAATCTGTCTTTGTGGTTGCTTTGTGGTCGCTGTTACTTTGCTTCCACAGCCCACTTAAGTTTACATCACAGAGGTATAAATCTAAGTCTCACCACTCATTTATTATTGTCTCTGGTATCTCAATTACCATGACCGCTCTGTGTTGAGTTATTATCTTCTGTGTGTGTGTGTATACTATTATGTGAGATATGTGTCGCTGTCTAATTTGCTGCATGTATGGCTTATGTATATCTCACTCTAATTTATGCCCAGGCCACACTGCCTGCTTAAGCAGTGTATGTGAGTTGCAGAACCTCTTGCTTTTTATTTCAGGGCTTGTTTTAAGCGGTTAGAGCAGCCACATTGCCTGCATGAGCAGTAGTATTCTAGTACTATACTGAAAGCAGCAGAAAATTGAGTTCACTTTGATATCTGTTAATGTCGTTGAGAGTCTATGGTATTGTCTGGGAAACTGTATGTGTGATTGTTAAGACATGAGGGCTTGCTCCTGCTCATGTATTGTATTTCTCTGTTTCATGCAGCTCTTGCAGAGTTTCAAGATCATGGATTACAGTCTGTTGATGGGCATCCACAACATGGACCAGGCCAGTCGAGAGCGGGAGCGTAGCGGGGGCAACTCGGGCGACAGCGGGGGGTCGGAGGGAGCAGTGACCCCAGATCAGCGCCGGCCACAAGCTCAGAAAAGTCTGTACTGTACAGCCATGGAGTCCATTCAGGGCGAGGCTCGAGGGAAGGGAGTTCTGGATTCAGAAGATCAGTGAGTCACATTGCTGAATTTTAACTAGTGTTTGTATTGAATCTGTGGCTAGAACATATAATGATCAGCTGCTGATCCTCTGGCCTTGTCCCTCCAGCATGGGCGGTATTCCATCGCGTAACAGTAAAGGAGAGAGGCTGCTGATCTACATTGGCATCATTGACATCCTCCAGTCCTACAGGTTTGTTCAGAGCAGCCAAATCAGCTACTTGTAAAAACATTGCTTTTGAATTCAAGCAAGATTCCCATCTACGTAACCCATTTATGTAACCTCCTGTAAATACTTTTATTCTGTCTCATTATTTAGGTTTATTAAGAAGTTGGAGCACTCCTGGAAGGCTTTGGTCCATGATGGGGTAAGAGCCCGTTTTTAGACATTTTCACTCATTTACTTGATTAAAATAAATTGCAGAGTATTGATAGTCATTAGCACACAAAAAGTAGTATGTGCTGCTGTTTGTAAGACAGTTTTGCTTGCATATAGACTTGAGTATCTAATGGCTCTGTTTCTCTTTTACTACTTCAGGACACAGTGTCAGTTCACAGACCTGGCTTCTATGCAGATCGTTTCCAGCAATTCATGTGCAACACGGTGTTCAAGAAAATTCCACGTAAGTATGCATGTGTGTGTATTCTTAAATGTACTGAAGTTAAAGGAACACTTCACCCACAAAATTATTATTTCTATATCAATTACTCACCTTGTGTTAAAAGGGTGGTCCACATTAAACAGTTTACAGCTCTCACACAACTCCTGCAATATAATCAAAGTCTAACTTATCCAGTTATATGCTCAGTGCCTCCCAAAGATGTGCATTTTTGCTAAACCTTACTATTTAAAACACTTGTAATTCGTGGCTCAAGTATTCCTTTAATAGCCTGGTGCATTGACAGCATGGAAATCCCAGTGGTGAAAAGTCAAGGTGCATGTATTGAATATTTCCACTTTTCTTTCCTCCATCTTCTTCAGTAAAACCATCACCATCAAAGAAGAGTCGTGGTGGAGGTCAGGGAGGCCTTAGGAGGGCCCCCACCCTGGGAGCTCCCACCCCGCTCTCCCACGCAACAGGACAGTCGGTTGACTCCAGACTAGTCTACCACAGCCACTTCAAAAGCACAGATTCAGAGGCTGACTGTGGTAAGAACTGAGACGTCTAAAACAAAGTCACAAGAACATTAAGTTCTATTTTGTTGTCTTTCCTGTGCTCAGATTGGAGATACTGGTGTTGGAATTTGGTTTCTTATTGTTCTCAGGCGTGCAGTCGGGTAGACCAGATCTTGTTCCGAGGACTCCACCTCTGGGAGAAAACCCTGCTGACTATGAGGCCAACCTGTCCACCTCATCACTAGGCAGCACGGGAATTGCCTCCACTTCTCCCCCCCTACGGTAAAGCATTATTTATTTATTTTTTTATTCTTTTCAAAAAACAAGAAACATGGAGCAGATCACTCTGAACCCACAACATCCGAACCCACAACATCCAAACCCACCCTGCCCCTCCCCAAGGCTGGCCTACATTTCCGTATTATAATAGGCACACATAGGCATTATATCACATTTCTTAAATGTCATATAGACATTATTAGTAGTCCAGGATGGTTGCCATACTTTATGGAATTCACTGACTGATCTGGTATATTTGAGCTCTACGGTAAAGCATGACCAAGATGATAATGCATGACCTTTATTCCTCCACCTCACTTTCACGCTTAATTTTCTCTGCTCTGACTTTTCTCCACAGGTCTGTGGGGGTGGAGGTCCACAAATCAGCAAACACAGAGTTTGACCACCACAGGTACAGAAGGCAGTGATAGGTCATAACATTACAGCCT
The DNA here is from genome assembly GCF_006386435.1 of Epinephelus moara. Lineage (NCBI taxonomy): Eukaryota > Metazoa > Chordata > Actinopteri > Perciformes > Serranidae > Epinephelus > Epinephelus moara. The sequence goes on along the minus strand of NC_065511.1, from coordinate 33,206,943 downwards.
CGCTAGACTCAAATATTAATTGCCTTTTATTCAACAGACGGAACTTATTATGGTTTGAGATTTTACAAGGTCTTTGTAAGTTTTGCAAAAAAGAACACACAGCATACGCAACACAAAGCTTCACACATTAGCACATCATAAATATGTGCTTGTCAGCCATGAACCATCAGTAAGAATACAAGGTCAGTGAGCACAGAGCTGAGCAGACGTTAAAAGAGTTTTTAAGTTGCTTTTTAAAGTGCAGATAGAAATGCAGCTCCTCACATCAGGCAGGGTGTTTTACAGGAACAGCTGATAGCTCTAATGCAGTGCAGCAAAATGGTATGTTACAGTGTTGTATAGGGGATATTCTTGAGGAGCTAATAGAAGTTGATGGGCACGAATCAACAAAGTCATATAGTGGAGGACTGGACAAACCATTTATAATTTTATACACCACAGAAATATGTATTTTATTAGGTGTATTAGTGTAAAAATAGGATATTGGGTGCACTCTCTTTTCCTACCAGCCTCCTAGCCTAGACATAAGGACCATAGTTGAAATAGGTCATGTGATTTTTACTGGATAAATTTCAGTACCGTATGCACATTTGTGTGCTGTCTTTCAATTTATCAAATAAAATCAATCAATTCTCTCTTCCAGTTTGGGTGCAGAAGGTGCTGTAGATAATTCAGGCAACCTGTCTGGAAACGAAGACGTAATTTCACTCTCAGACATCATCCCTGAGACCAACATCTGCTTTGTAAGTCCAAGCGATGACATCATGTTTCCATAATTGAAAATTAATTTTAACGTTATTGTTGCAGCAGCCAGTATTTGTTAGTTGTATATACCTTGGTACTGATGTTAGTTTCATCTTCACAGTAAAAAGTGACACGTGAAGACGAGGCATTTCTGGACAAGGTGAGGTGGGCGGAAGTAATAATGAAGAGAGTGAAAGTCACGCATCCACCACGGACCCTCCGTTGCACCTCTGTTGTTCTCTCACCCGTACAGTATATACATGGCCCGCTGGATGAAGCAGCGAGGTGCAGTGGAGGCTGTGACAGTGAAGAAAACAGCGGTGCGAAGATCATGAAGAAGAAGGGTGTGCGGTAGGCTTTAGCTTCCACAGCCATCGACCTCCCAAAGCCCAGTTGTCTCTGATATACACCCGAATAAAAGGCTCACGACCCTGAATTTACAGCTCCGTATTAGATCTGGCAGCGTAATGTTGACTAAACAAAGATTTCTCTTCACGTTCAGAACATGAAGGATGCTTCGATGACATCACAAACAAAATGATTAGTTGTATATTGTTAAAAGCCTGCGAACACAGTCACCAGTGGATGGTGAAGGCAGTCAGACTATCCATGAAGAGTCAGTCATTGTGTCCACTTTTCGCAGCATGAAGCGATTGTGAGATGACAGCATTTCAGCAAGAACACACACACACACACACACACACACTCTCACACTTAAGAGCACATGAAGGGCAGAGCCTGCGATTGTAGGAGTGAATATTAGCCTCTGTATTCATGCGAAGTCCAAGTGGGTTCACATTTCCGTGATTCACACTGTAGTGTTCCCATCTCCGCACATCCATTTCCCCCCTCGACACTCCTCATGAGCGGGGCACTCTGAGCAATCAACAGTCCCTGTTCGAATCAACACTTGCTGCTGTTGACTCTGCAATTATGTATGCATTTCTTTTTACTGATCGTAGATGTACAGTATTTGTTTGAAATTGGGGGGGATGGGTTAAACCAGACCTATGCGGTCATTTTGTTTCACGTTTTGTCATAAGTTATTCTGCTGGAAGCCACGGCGGTGCGGCACAGGTCCATCTCGATCTTGCCACTGCTGAATGTACATTACAATGTTTTTTCTTATATAGAACGTGTCTTATTAACATGGCAGACCACATTTGTACAACCCTGAGAATCTCCCCCTCTGATGTGACCATATGTGCTATAAATGAACACAGAGAGAAGAGCTGTCGGCTGCATGGCCGGCCAGTAGATGCTGATAAATGAAGTCATGGTAATAAGCTAGTAGAGGAGTAATAATTTCCAGCAGCTACTGTCATTCGTCTGTCATGTCTGTGCCTTTACATGTTTGTCCCTTCCCTAACGTGATGGACTTTTTATTTTTACAGGTTAGTGTTGTAGTCACACAAAAAAACCTGCCTTATCACTACAGCTGAAGTCATCAAACTGCCATTTGTATGTCTGGACCAACAATCAGGGCTTCAAAGAATTTCAGATTTTAATGCAAACACTAGTACAATCCCTTTTGGTTACGCTGAGCGTTCAGTCACTGTGGTTCATCAGCTCAGCTGATCCGTTCATCTGTCCCCATGTCAGACAATAAGGATGTCTGTCTCTTATTATTCATTTCTGCTGGTTACAGAAATGACCCCCGCCCACATCCACCCTTGGACCAATATTAACAACCACATGTATAACTAATATTTGTATGTTTTGTATGTAGTATTACTCAGCTTTTACTCAGCTGTTCATAATGATTATGCTTTGTTTTCACAGAATGTTTGTGTTTATGTTTAAGGCACTAAACAAGCTGCAGAGGTGGCTGGCAGAGACACCCCCCCCCCCCACCCCGGTATTTCTGATACAGACATTTGAATCACTACCAAGTGACTGTAGCAAAACTCAAGATTTTAAGTCCCAGACACACCAAATTCACATAAAGTGGCAACGCCTTTGTCGCCTTTGTCTCAGCCAAAAAGTTGCACTTGAACACATCACAAACACTTCAGCTGGCAGCAAACTGCACGTACACACTGCTCTTGCATAAGAGGAAATAACTCCATACCAGCAGGCGGCAGTACTCTGTATTCGTCATTTACAAATGGAAACCAGAAGACAGACAGGATACATTCAAGACGCTAGTTAGCCAGTTAGCACATTAAGGGGCCGTACACATGCCACGTCTTTAACCGCCTAGAAAATGCGAGGTCGGGCGTTGGGTGCACCTTTTAAGAGCGCGGCGGCAGGTTGTCAACAAGCACAGTACCGTAGCCCGTCTACCTGAAATCCTGAGTGCAGAGCTGATCTTCTTCCTGGTGCTGTTTATAAGTGTGTAGGCCTATGGTCCGTGGGATAGATGTAAAGCTCTGGCAGCCCTGCAATAACATGATCAACTTTTCCATATTTACCACAGACTGATATTTACGGAAGAAGGGAAAGATATCTGTCGGCTGTGATTGGTTGTTCCTCGTCACGACACGTGGTGCGCGCTGCTGCGTTCCAAAAGTTACTCGGTTTATCTCAGAGCGCAGTAGCCGCGCCCCACAAAGTAGACAGCTGGTAAGGAGTATGCGTCACCCCTGGCGTTTGAGCGCGTCTGCCATGTGTCTACATTGAAAACAATGAATTTGAGGGTGCAAAAAACGCAGCATGTGTACAGCCCCCAACAAAACAATCTCACTCACGTCGAAAGAGGAAATAATATTTACTGTGCAATAGCAAACAGAAACAAACAAATAAGAACGGTTTCTGCAAAAGAGCTCAGTGGATAAAAACAAATCAAAACCCTTGTGACTTTTACCATTTGTTTACTTTCCTCACTTCCATTTCTCCTTTGAGCACTGAGCTGAACTGCCAATCAGAGTGATTTTATTCATGGCCTGTTCATTCATGGACAGGCTCCGCCGCCAATTCAACATGCTGAATTGGCCAGGAAAAAAATGACAACTGTTGACGAGTGCCAGTGAGCAGGACACCACAAACACATTGGTCAATGTTGGGCTGTTGGTGAGCGCCTGTCACCCTAGTTTTTGCTAGTATGGTGGTATGAAGTTATTTCCTCTCATGTAGGCACTGAAAGTACGTCCTAGTTGGCCATTGGCTATCATTTTTGCGGTGCGTTCAGTGTATCTTTTTGGCTGTGACACAGGCGATATGAGGCGACGCAACAGTCGGCCTTCGTCGCCTCTACTTCTTTGATGTCTGTTACTGTGTCTGGGCTCTTAGACATCATCTCATTTGAGGAAGTGCTGTCTATGTTTTGTAGGCACATTTGGTCTATGCAGCAGAGAGGGGAGAAGGGGAAATGCGAGTTTTGAACATAGAAAGGAAGGAAAACAACTCATGTCCATCAATGCACAGTCGAGGATTTAGGACTGAGTCTTTTGTAGTATAAGAAAGTCGCGGCACCAAAGAAAGGAGTGGAGAGTTCCTGCGATTCTTCAGGATCCAGTACATGAAAAAGAAATGAGGCACTCCTCGATACCTGCATGGACTGATAATGTTGTACATGGTAATAACACTGGGTCGACCTGTGTTTCTAAGGATCTATTGTTAAACTGGATGTTTTGTTTTGTTTGCTAAATCATTTCACGTCTGATAAGCTGTATCTGACATAAAATGTTTGTTTCTTTATGGAAGAATCGGTTTACTTTGTGGCCTGAGACATTTCAAGATTGAACTCCACATTCCTGTGAAATTCAAGTTAAATTTACTACAAATGTGGTAGCCCTCAGAGCCCATTACATACGACCCTTGTGTAGGTGGGATGATGTACTTGAATTGTTTCTGGTATTATGCTGAAATGATTTCCGACAGATCAGTTTAAAGTTGTATTTAGTTGGATCAGAAGTCAAACAGCCACCAAAGAAAACACTCCTATAGATAAATTCTGTCTCATTAGAAAAATCCAGATTATATTTTGTGACACCTGGATTTTGATGATGTAACTTTTTTTTTTTTCTTTCTTTTTTGATGGGTGGTACTGTGTAATTGCAGATGCAGATCACTTCTGTTGCAGTTGTTATGTACTACACCATGGCACAAGAGAAACATCATCCAACGGTGCTTAAAGGGCGGTGCACTCAGCGTAGACACTACAGTATATTTGAAGTAATGCAATATGAACCACAATCTGCCACCTTTCAGCTCTAAGAAGAATATTTATTGATATGGTTGATTGCTGCAGGCTGAGTTGATAAAAGTTGTATTATGTACTTTTTAGATGATTGTACGTATACTGTATACTGACAGAAGGATGTCTGAAACTTTATAGTGTGTGTTGCCTATGAAGGGGGACTATTTGACAATTTCACTTTTTATATTTCATGTTTAGATTGTGATATGACGGATATATTCGCTCCATGATTATTCTGGGTTGTTAATCTCCCACGCTTTTTCTACATGAATGTTTCACACGGCTCACGAGCCAACGTTGCTGGTTGTCCTACGATGCTTCGATTACTATATTTTTACTGTGTATAAAATGTGTATATGTACATAGGAGTCACGGAAATGCCTTCTCATGCAATATGTGCTGCCTGTCCCTCCTGCCATGTTTCAGTTATGTGGTGGTGATGTTTTCATGTCTGATTTTAAAGGATTAAACATATTTTCTAAATCTTGGTTTTGGCCCTTTTGTGTATGTGTATTAGACAACTATCTGTTAGGGGAGAGCGGGGTCGGTGGGGGCATAATGCTTTTTAAACAAGTCAGAACGCAACTATGCCCACGTCATTCACCATGCTCATACTCAGCTGCGCTCTCTTCACTTTCAACCTCAGAGTGGACACATTCTGACTATTCCTCACATTTTATTCACATTTTGTTGGAAAGCTTATTTTCTGGCCTGTCAGTTCATGCTAATGTTAGCTGTCTCAATTTTTGTTGGCAGCTAGCACAGGAGTCGAAAGCATGCTCTCCCTGCATTAGGACAATTATCCAGGGGCGGTTGGGACAGTGTTGTCCATAGTTCCTACCTTGTTAAAAATTGACAAAACGTGGACACAAACAGGGTTTTTCTAATTCCTGGGTCTTCAGTGGGGGTCGGCGACCTCTAGAGCGTCGTCAGGGTTACTGCAAGGAGGTCATCAAATTATTGTTTTATCTCAAGTGTGCAGAAATTCATGTCACACTACTTGTTATGTGTAGGACTGCAGATGGAAATTAGTGTTTTGCTAAATCTGGTGCAACCATGTTTTCATTTCTTATTAATGTTTCATGTCATTGCACACTGTCCTCTTATTAATCAAATAAACTCAACTAAACTCTCTAGGTATTTGTGGATAATAATATATGTTAAACAAAAAGTATTACAATCTTTTAAGCGTCTGAAGAGATTTTAATCATTTAATTATCTCCTAATCATCTCCAAGGAACATAAGTCACTGCTTAACATCCTGTTACATAACTTCCGACTGTTCCTCCACCAAAACCTGCCCTGTGATAGTGTACTCCAGGGCTCTCCAGTTGAACACATTGCCTGGAGGGAAGTGCACATGATCCATATAGTGTTTGATCTCAGAGGTGGAGAGGACAGAGTCCCACATGTGGACGTCAGTCATCATACCAATGAAAGATTGAGATGCATCGAAACCTTTGCCATAGGAGTCCTGCTCTTGGCCCAGGATGGTGATGGGTGCTCCAGTGATGGTCCCAGTTTTGATGAATCTCTTGATGGTTGCCTTGCCGTCCACCCACAGCTGAGCCAATCCATTGTCAGAGTGCCAGGTGGCACACATAGAGTGCCAGGTGTTTGGAGGAAATGACAGCGAAAGGAAGTCAGATTTAGCGTCCTCAACTTCTATCCTGATGTGGTCAACTGAATTAAGCTTGAAGATCAAGAAGGCATTGTTGTGCGAGGGAGTAGCCATAGAGAAGAGCCCGTAGTTCCTGGTGATATCTGTTTGGAATCTGAGCAGATGTGCCAGCTGTGAGAAACTGGGGCAAACAACTCTTCAAACATTACCATGAATAAAGAAGCTTTCTGGTTGCACCACCAGTTACCTGAGACAGGTAGTCAGAGAAGTGAATTCAGTTTTAGATGTCAGGAGCTTCACATAATCTGTTGTACCCTCCTTGGGGAAGACAAACACTTTGCCTGACAGATCTGCACAGGTGGAAAAATCAAACCAGAGAATCTTTAAGAGGAGGACTTTAAGAGCAAAAATACTGATCATTGTCTGTAAACACAGCTTTGTTGATTAAGAAAGACTGACGTACCTTCAGGTGTTGCACAACATGTTGCAACCATCACCATCAAAAGTAAAAGGCTCTTCATCTGAGATTTCAAAAAGCCAATATTTCAGTGTCAATGGAAAATGTAAGTTGTTTTTGCAGTTTATGGTCATACAATCACTTCAGCTCAACAATGCCTGCATTCATTACCAACTGGCATCATTTGGAGGTTCTCTCTTTGTAAAAGGATGTCAGTTTGTCCCCATTAACCAATAAATATCACTTCATTTAACTGGCTATTAATATTCTGACAGTAAATTTAAACAAATCAGCAGAATATAAAAGATCAGATGCAAACAGCAAATGACCCAACTTGAAAATGAATTTGATAATCTCTCACGTTTAAGCTGTATAGAGTTCTCTCTTTGTAAAAGGATGTCAGTTTGTCCCCATTAACCAATAAATATCACTTCATTTAACTGGCTATTAATATTCTGACAGTAAATTTAAACAAATCAGCAGAATATAAAAGATCAGATGCAAACAGCAAATGACCCAACTTGAAAATGAATTTGATAATCTCTCACGTTTAAGCTGTATAGAGTTCTTACCTTGTGGCCGTGTCAGCTTCTTGCCCTGGACGCCTCAGTTTCAGGATGTCTGACCTGCTTTTATTTGTGTGACAGGTTGTTTGATCTGCTTTCATCATGAAGGACTGTGGACTATTTCCCAACCACAGGGTGCATCAAACAACAAAGGGGGGCATTTTTTGGGTCTGAAAGGGCACATAAGGTTATATCCTCATGTTACACTTGCATAATTCATTTTTGCTCTAAGGAAGGTGGGTTTTTTTCCTATCAAAGGACACCTATTGGTCACATTTGCACACGTGTTGTTTGTCTTTAATATACGGCAGCGCCCCTTTAGAGGTAGCCTATCTTATTATTCTCATTGAACAAACAGGCCTACAGTGTCCTTAAATGCCTGCTTTGTTGACAGTACATGTCATGATGCATGCACACACCTTTGGTTGGGCACTTGTCACATTTAAACCACTAGGCTACTGGTACTGGGTCCAATACCTGTAATTCAGTACCAGTACCCAAGAGTACCTTTCTGATACATAATTTTCTTTGTAATGACAAATACTGAGCATAGTGTTGGTTCAGGCAGGACACGGTGTCAAGCTCAGCTAACATCTCAGCTACATCAGTTGATCTCAACAGCCAATCAACTGATGGAGCAGCTGATTGATGGAAGGGAGTCAGCTGACGGATCACATGATTCCTTTCTGTGCAACCAAGTGGCGAATCTCATTCAGGGTGCCCTATTTAAACTGCTGTGGCTTGCCTATTGTTGCTGCTTCCTCTGCAAGCCGCTTTGCAACCCGCCTCCACCCCAGCTCTTCCTTTTCATGCTGTGTCTGACTTATCAGTGTCATATCTGCTCTCCCTGCCTTAGGCTTTCCATGTAGGCACATGGAAGGGCAGGGAGGTTTGCTCTCTTTACCTCAGGCTTTCTTTGTTTGCACGTGGAAGGGCAGAGTGGTGTGCTCTCTCTGCCTAATGGCTTCCCACATAGGCATGCAGAAGGGCCTTCTGTTTGAATTGGTAACACAGTTTCGGTACCTGGAGGTTATGGTCACCAAAAAAGTTTCTGATTTGTTCAGACACAACTTTTTAAAACTCTTTGAACAGACAGAAGAAGACTTTGCAAAGTGGTCAAATCTCCTTATTTCACTTACTGGCTGAATTATTCCAATAAAAAGGAACACACTTCCTAAATTTTTATTCTTCAGTGAATCCCAATTTTTTATTAATAACACTTTCTTTAAGAACCTGGATAAAAATAATTGCTGACTTTATGTGGCACAAGAAGCCCCCCCAATTAAGTAAAAGATTTCCTACAGAGATCCAAACTGCAGGGCGACTCTGCCATGTGTGATGTGTATTGCATATTTCTTATTGTAAATTGTATTATGCAGCCCGTGCCTGCCATGTTTATTGTGTAAGGCAGAGAAATTATTAAGTTGGTCACTGGAAAATATAGTTATTGTACTAAATATTGTATTTTGACAACTGCTTAGTGTTTTTTTGGCTTATGTAAAGCATCAGCACCAGTAATCTTGTCATTTTTTACAGTAGTTATTCATTTCATATTGTATTATGTACCGTGCAGTGTGTACTTACTGCTTCTATCATACAGTATTAGGCACATGGATTTACTGTAGTCTGCATGGCAACTTGAATTTAATTTATTGCATCTACTTGTTATGTGTAGGACTGCAGATGGAAATTAGCGTTTTGCCAAATCTGGTGCAACCATGTTTTCATGTCTTGTAATTGATTAATGTCATTGCACACTGTCCTCTTATTAATCAAAAAAAAAAAAAAGAACTGCATCATTCAAGCGTCTGAAGAGATTTTAATCATTTAATTATCTCCTGATCATCTCCAAGGAACATAAGTCACTGCTTTACATCCTGTTACATAACTTCCGACTGTTCCTCCACCAAAACCTGCCCTGTGATAGTGTACTCCAGGGCTCTCCAGTTGAACACATTGCCTGCAGTGAAGTGCACATGATCCATATAGCGTTTGAGCTCAGAGGTGGAGAGGACATAGTCCCACATGTGGACGTCAGTCATCATACCAATGAAAGATTGAGTTGCATCGAAACCTTTGCCATAGGAGTCCTGCTCTTGGCCCAGGATGGTGATGGGTGCTCCAGTGATGGTCCCAGTTTTGATGAATCTCTTGATGGTTGCCTTGCCGTCCACCCACAGCTGAGCCAATCCATTGTCAGAGCGCCAGGTTGCACACATAGAGTGCCAGGTGTTTGGAGGAAATGACAGCGAAAGGAAGTCAGATTTAGCGTCCTCAACTTCTATTCTGATGTGGTCAACTGAATTAAGCTTGAAGATCAGGAAGGCATTGCTGCGCGAGGGAGTAGCCATAGAGAAGAGCCCGTAGTTCCTGGTGATATCTGTTTGGAATCTGAGCAGATGTGCCAGCTGTGAGAAACTGGGGCAAACAACTCTTCAAACATTACCATGAATAAAGAAGCTTTCTGGTTGCACCACCAGTTACCTGAGACAGGTAGTCAGAGAAGTGAATTCAGTTTTAGATGTCAGGAGCTTCACATAATCTGTTGTACCCTCCTTGGGGAAGACAAACACTTTGCCTGACAGATCTGCACAGGTGGAAAAATCAAACCAGAGAATCTTTAAGAGGAGGACTTTAAGAGCAAAAATACTGACTTGACTACATGAACTAAGATGTTCTGTGGTTGAAACATCAAAAAAGTTCAATCTATATTACATCATTGTCTGTAAACACAGCTTTGTTGATTAAGAAAGACTGACGTACCTTCAGGTGTTGCACAACATGTTGCAACCATCACCATCAAAAGTAAAAGGCTCTTCATCTGAGATTTCAAAAAGCCAATATTTCAGTGTCAATGGAAAATGTAAATTGTTTTTGCAGTTTATGGTCATACAATCACTTCAGCTCAACAATGCCTGCATTCATTACCAAACTGGCATCATTTGGAGGTTCTCTCTTTGTAAAAGGATGTCAGTTTGTCCCCATTAACCAATAAATATCACTTCATTTAACTGGCTATTAATATTCTGACAGTAAATTTAAACAAATCAGCAGAATATAAAAGATCAGATGCAAACAGCAAATGACCCAACTTGAAAATGAATTTGATAATCTCTCACGTTTAAGCTGTATAGAGTTCTTACCTTTTGGCCGTGTCAGCTTCTTGCCCTGGACGCCTCAGTTTCAGGATGTCTGACCTGCATTTATGTCTGTGACAGGTTGTTTGATCTGCTTTCATCATGAAGGACTGTGGACTATTTCCCAACCATAGGATAAATCAAACAACAAAGGGGGACACTTTGTGGGTCTGAAAGGGCACATAAGGTTATATCCTCATGTTACACTTGCATAATTCATTTTTGCTCCAAGGAAGGTGATCGTTTTTTTTGTTTTGTTTTTTAAATCAAAGGACACCTATTGCTCACATGTGCACACGTGTTGTTTCTTTGTCTTTAATATACAGCAGTGCCCCTTTGGAGGTAGCCTATCTTATTATTCTCATTGAACAAACACAGGCCTACAGTGTCCTTAAATACCTGCTTTGTTGACAGTACATGTCATGATGCATGCACACACCTTTGGTTGGGTACAGTTCACATTTGAAACACTAGGCTACTGGCGCTGGTTCCAGCGTCCAGGCCTCGGGGTGCTCGGCAGCACAAGGTTTCTCACCTCTCAGGTACAGACATTTGGCACCGATGGATTAAATGTGAATTAGTACTCAGTGGTACTGATGTAATTCAGTTGGTAAAAACAATGTTGAACACACTTGTCTGAGCATAGGGGGAGTGATTTGGCCCATAACATACATGGTACATGGTGTGCTTATATCGACATGTTTGTTACAGAATGTCATGTGTAGATGAAAACTTACAGAGGCATGTTGTCAGTAGTGCATACAGCTCTTGTTGGGACTGTAATGAGTGCAGGAGAGTGGATGTGGTGAAGGCGCAGGCGGAGGATATCTATATGGACACTATTACATGGACATTATTTTGACACTTATCTTTTATGGACTGTGAGTGGACATTTAACAGTAATATGGTTGTTAATAGTGATATTTTGGATTACCTCAGTTAATTGTTTTCATCATTGTGGTTTATTTGCTTCTATTTTATCTATTGGTTTTAGTCAATCCTTACCTATTTTATTTGTTTGTTTGTTTTTCTGCCTGGTGTTTTTTCCTTTTGAAGTGGTTTGGTGTCGTTGAAAATCTGGAATTCAATAAAATTAAGTCATAAAAAAGACAAGACGAAGCAAAAAACGCCATCAACATGTAAGGAACACATTCATAAGATAACAGCCAAGTGTAAAAAGATATTAAATGTGATGAGATGTTTAACAGGCGCAGAATGGGGAGCAAGCAGATCTGCAATTAGAAATATTTATGTAGCGCTGATTAGAGCAGTATTAGATTATGGAAATATTGCCTACGGTTCAGCAGCAAAAACCTCATTAAAGAAGTTTGAGGTGGTGCAAGCTCAAGCTTTAAGACTTTGTTGTGGTACTTTAAAAGCAACTCCTGTGTCCGCTCTTCAGGTTGAGATGGGTGCGAATCAGACACAAACAGTTAATGATGAACTACTGGACAAATCTTCAAGGGCATTCTGAAGATCGACATCCAACAACAAAAGTAGGCTACTTCTTCCATGCTGGGAGAGAGAAAGGGCCAAAAGGGAATGTTTTGCGTGGAGCAGTGAAACAGTTGCTAGAGATATGTCGTTAAATCAGAAAAGATATATCCCTACAGTGCCATTATCAGTAATGCCACCCTGGTTGTTCCCCTCAGTGTCAGTTGATTTCTATATTCTGGAAAAAGTGCAGGTATATAAAGATTTTGGAAATATTGCAGTTTTGGTTGAAGATGGGTTACAGTCATCCCAGTATACACAGATGGCTCCAAGGATCCTAACACAGGGAACACTGGCTTTGCTTTGAGTATACCAACCTTAAAAGACTCTCATTTGTCAGTTTATACAGTCGAGATGATAGCTATTGCAACAGCATTACAGTGGATAGAAGAGTTGCAAATTAAAAAGGTTATTCTTTGTCCAGATTCATGTTCTGCATTAATGTCATTACAGTCATTTACATCTCACTGTAGGCAGGATATAGTTAATGAGATATATGAAACTCTTTACAGATTTAAAAATATGAATATTTTGATAACATTTGTGTGGGTACCAGCACACAGAGGGATTAAGGGCGATGAAATGGTGGACGCATTAGCAAAACAGGCACTGAAGCACAAGGAAATCATGGAAATTCCATGTGGTAAATCTGACGCAAAAGGAATAATCAAAAGAAACATCATTAAAGAGTGGCAGCACAGTTGGGATACAACAAATACAGGACGACACCTCTATGCAGTACAGCGAGAAGTGGGCACAGTGAGGTCAGCTAAAAGAAGCACCAAAGAGGAGAACATCTTAACAAGGCTGAGGGTAGGACACACCAGGCTAAATAAAACACGGCATGTGATAAACAAACATCCCTCAGGATTATGTGATCTATGTCAAATAGAGGAATAAGTGGAACATGATTTTGCACTGCAATAAGTATTCTCGAGAGCGAGAATTATTAAAGAGAGAAATCAGGAAGATTGGAGGGGAAGAATTGAGTTTGGAAAGTATATTTACAATTGGGTTAGGGAGTCTGTTCCACTACTTGAAAGAAACTGGACTGATCAACAGAATTTAGTATTCAGGACTTTTGTTTTTCCTTTTTCTGATTTGTTCATAGGGGTAGATAACTCTGGTTCACACTCCAACATAGTACGTGGCGGTAATGCACCTTTACGCTGGTTGCCACTCGCTATAAAACGGAAAGAAGAAGAAGACGAAAAAACACCATTACCCATAAACCCCTGCGATGACATAGTAAACCCACAGACATCAAGATGGTGCTTGAAAGTACTATGGTCTGGTAAGGAATGACAAATATGTTTAAAGTTAAAAACTGAAACAGCTAAATTTATTCAAAATAAGCCGCCATTTGATAAATTCAGTGTTCGTGTTTTGACGTCGTTCGTCTGAAATATTCGTCCAGATTTACTGTTTAGTTTTTGGGTTAGAAGATGCTCGAGCTGTTTCCTGACTCACTCTGTAAGCTAGCTAACGTTAGCCAGCAGTAGTCTCCAGCACTGAGCTAACAAACGGCTCTACGGTCACGTTATAGACGTTTTACGAGTTATATGCTTATTAACGCTAATGAATGTAGTGTTGCTAACTAACGGTCGTGTAATACAGCTGTAAAGTCTAAATTGCGCCTCAAGTGCAGTCAAAATGTCTTTGTTTAATTCATTAGCATTAGCTAGCTAACAAAATGTAAACCAAACGTTACTATCATTGTCACACGCAACTCAGTTGGACTAACTAAGCTAACATGTCATTCAGTTATCACAAATAGACGCTGCCTCTCAGTTTGGGATGCATTCAGAGCACACAACATGAACAATCTGTTTCATTAAGCAGTATCAGTTACAGTTTTTCATACAGTATGAAGCAGCACTGCAGGGTTATTGCATTGTTTTTATTACACTGAATGAGTTCAGGTTTTGTGTTCACTGGGACTACAGTCATTTTGTAAACTGCTTTAATCATTTTGTCTGTTAAATATGAGAAAATAGTGACAAGCTATATGCTTATCACATGCCCCAGAGCCTAAAGAGATGTGCTCATGTTGCTTGTTTTGTCCAACCAACAGTCCAGGACATGTGTCAAGTGTTGTAGGTGACTTTGTGCAATAGGAATTGGCACTCAGCAAATTAGCACTTTACAAACTGCACTATGCACTTTGCTGCGTTAGGGCATGTGCAATATACTGGGTGTATTCTATGGTCGCCCAGCTCTTTGCCTGTTGTGTGTTTTGTGGTTTACTATGTTGTCCTTATGTTGTTTTTCTCTGTGTATTTTCTTTTCTTTTGTTGATTTTTGATTTTGTGTTCGACACCAACCTGCCAATGGGACTGCAGATGGAAATTAGCCACCTGGCTATAATCTCGTGCATTTACATGTAAATGTCCACTAATGCATATTGTCCCATTTTTAAAAAAATAAATAAATCTCACATATCAAATCAATATATAATAAAGTAAAGCAGCAAATCTATTACTCTTGAGAAACTGATATCAGTAAATATTTGGCATTTCTGCTTACAACTGATCATTTATCAAGTATAGCACTGTTTCAGTGTCTGCTCCTTTGACATGTTATGCAGTGTTCTTATGAGAGATGCACAGATAGTATATTCTCATACTATCCATATTGGTTTAACTGATAATTGTCCAATCTGTATAATTAACATTTTTTTGCTAGAACGAGGACATTCATCAGTTAGGACTTTGTGCCAGAGCATCTGTGTTTTGGCTGTGACCACTCGGCAGAGCCACCCACTGACACATCAGTTGTGCACCTCAGCATAGTCGGGTGTTTCTGTCTTTATCACAATACACCCCCCGCTGAGGCAGGCCCACTACAGGATGAACAGGCCTGGGTGTGTGTCAGAAGGTTGGCTCTTCTGTGGTCACCTAGGGGCCCAGTTGGGATCCTTTCTCTTCAGCCGTAGCCAGTGACTGCACCTGCTAAAAATATTAACAATTAATTTCAATATTAAATAGACATATTAAAAAACAGCAGCAGTCACTCATATATAACAAAACGTATTTGGTAAGATGACAGAGGATGGAATAAAAGTTTTATGGTAAATGTTTCTCATTGTCATGATACCCTACATTGTCTTCCTGAAGGGAGTTTTCCAAATTAATTTAACAATGGAGCGTCAGTGTTGCTTTCATCTTAGTTCTTTATACTTTCATAATTAATTTTCAGCACTGCCATTATTTTTTCCTAGTGTGGACAACAGTGAGTACATGCGCAATGGAGACTTCCTGCCCACCAGGCTGCAGGCTCAGCAGGATGCAGTTAATATTGTTTGTCACTCCAAGACCCGCAGCAACCCCGAAAACAACGTGGGCCTCATCACCATGGCAAAGTAAGAGGCACTGTACTTGAATGAGCGTGCTGACATGTCACATATGTTAATATAATAGCACAAGTGTTGTTTCCCCGTGCAGCAACTGTGAGGTGCTGACCACATTGACCCCAGACACAGGCAGGATACTGTCCAAGCTGCATGCTGTGCAGCCGCGTGGAAACATCAGCTTCTGCACCGGCATCAGGGTGGCACATGTAAGTTTGTGACTTTCTTTATACAGTGAGGCTTCTCCTGTAGTAGAAGAGCTGGAAAAGATGAAAGAAGAGGATTGTAGAAACATTAAGACACATGGCGAGGTCAGTTAAAGAACTGGCTCAACTAAATCACCCTTAAATCACTTCATTAGCTTCCCATTGAACAGAAAATACAGTTTATAATCACCCCACTGGTCTTTAAGGCACTACATGGTTCAGCTCCCCAGTATATTTCTGACCGCACACTGACGACACCCCCATCGGTCCTCTCAGGTCTTTAGACAGTAGCTTTTTTGTTTAGTACTCAATACGACTAGGAGCTGGTAAAGGTGCTGTTAGTCACTGCAGACCTGCCCTCTAGAATGGTTTGCCTAATGAGCTGCAATCTGTAACCACTGAATCTACATTTAAAGATAAGCTTAAAACCTTTCTATTTTCTCAGGCCTATGATCAATGTTCCAGTGTTGTGTGTTTGTTTGTGTACGTGTGTGCATGCAAACCTTTTCATTTGCTATGTTTCTCTTTGTAGTTGGCGTTGAAGCACAGACAGGGCAAAAACCACAAGATGCGCATTATTGCATTTGTTGGCAGCCCGGTGGAGGACAATGAAAAAGATGTAAGCTATGTTATTTGCATGTTATTAGTATTCATGTATTACCCAGCAAATATCAGTTTTGTAATCTTGATATTGATAATCAGTGAGAAAACGTTAAACAGTATCAGACTGTTAAGATTTTGTGTGGATGGGATGGTAGACACGTTGGGAAAGCTTGCTGCTCACCACACTTTGGACTCTGCTGCCTGTTTACACTTAAGTGATATTAACACTTGATTATTAATTTGTTTGTTTATCGAATGAATAAGCTGACTCAACCTTAAATGTAAACTAACAAATCTTCTCCTTGAGTTATTAAAAAAAGACAAAGTAAACAGGAAGTATCAATATCTTTGAAGATGTTAAACACAACTTATTACTCGTATTAAATGTTTCCATGACATCATCAGTGGGAATGTGCAGACAGCAGATGAAGTTACCATGATTGACTGCTGAAGAAAAGTCTGGAACATGGACTGATGTGAAAAAGAGCGGCTCTGTGTTTACCCTGTGCCGTTATTAGGGATGTGTGCAATTATGTGACTAGTCAATTTAATGTTGCTACCCTTTCTAGTCAGCACAAGAAATACCAATGGTTAACCTTATTATTAAGATACCGAGTTGAGGAGTTTGGATCCGCATATGAGACAAACCAGTGGTTCTGATTGTGAATGGCTAGCCCTCTCTCTTTTTTTTTTAAAACACACCCAGAAACACACACATACTCAAAGACTGTGTGCATGTCTGTGCATTATTTTGGTGCACAGGAGAAGCCTTGAAGTGTGGGTCCAAAATGTTATAGATGTTAGACCTTGAAAGTCATTAAATAGTTTTAAATTTAAAGTTGTAAGGGCTTAATTGCCACAAACATTTTACCTAATTTCATCTATCCGGTTTTTTTTTATTTTTCTTTGTTGTCCAAATGAGTCAAGCTCTTGTGTGTGTCAAATCTTAAAACCAACCACTGAACGTAATACTGCACTTCATATTATGTACGAGCACTTACCTGTTGGCAGAATGAAGATTAAACAAATCTAACCTTCACTCTAATAGCCATATTCCTACATAAAATCTACCTCTGCATGGGACGACACATATACGACTTACTTTTATACTTAAAATTAGTCTTAAATCTGATTAAAATTATCTTGAAAACATCTTAAAAAGCTTTACATTGAAGTGTTTTATACCTGTAGGCACTCATGCATACAGTAAGAAAGTAATTGTGTGAGTAAGTGCGTGGAGTGTGTGTGTTTTACAGAACTAAGTCAGGATGTTAGATACACAGTATACAAATGTTCTTTGTTAACTTTTATTAATGCATCGTTGTCATATTTTTTTGTAGTTAAATGTGCAGTGTTCATTGTGCAAAGTGCCACGCATTTCAGCAGCATTTAAAATACAATTTTATTATTGAAAATGTGATTTCAAATGGCTTTCTTGTCAAACACAATATTTATTCAGACAATGTTTAACCTTAAAATTCAAATTGTGCTCAAATTGGCTTTTCTTACTTTTAGACTAGTCTGAGTTCAAACTTCAGGGAAATTAGTCATTAGGAACATCCTTGGTTGTTATCCAGCTTGCTTAGTTTTTCATTAAACATAGCTGTCTCTGGGGAAAATAGTTGACAGCATCAGTGTATTAATATATCTTTAAGGCCCCTAATAAAACATTTAGTGTTTGTGACACTGAAGTATTTTTATTTTCCTGCAGCTGATCAAAATGGCAAAGCGTCTAAAGAAGGAAAAGGTCAATGTGGATATCATTAACTTTGGAGAGGAGGTATTTTTCCATCAAAGCTTCACATACAGTAAACACACACACAAACACACACACCTTGAATATATAATGTGTTATTGTGTATATTTTTGCGCTGTTGTCTGGTCCCTGCGCCTACCCTCATTCTGTCTCACCCCTGCAGGAGATGAACACAGAGAAGCTGACAGCCTTCATCAACACACTGAATGGCAAAGACGGAGCCGGCTCCCACCTGGTCACAGTTCCTCCAGGCCCCAGTCTGGCTGATGCCCTGCTGTCCTCACCCATCCTGGCTGGAGAGGGAGGTGCAGTGTTGGACCTGGATCCGTTTGGAGTGGATCCCAGCGCAGACCCGGAGCTGGCCTTGGTAAGACAGCTGGGGAAAGATGCTACAGTAGTTAGCTGTAGTCTGTATGGTTTATATTGCTCATTGTAATCACAACTTTTCTTGTGTTTGCATCTAAAATTCTCTGGATTGTTCATTTATAGTGCTGTTTTCTCTACAATTGCAACATTTTGTCTTTTTTATTCTTCACTGTATGTTTCTGTTGCTGTTTGCTTCCTCTCTTCCCTCTAGGCTCTGAGGGTGTCTATGGAGGAGCAGAGACAACGACAGGAAGACGAAGCTCGCAGAGCCGCTGTCGCATCAGCTGCTGAAGCTGGCATTTCCTCTCCTGCTGCAGATGGTGAGAAAAGTGTCCAACAACTTCTTGTGCCATCACAAATGCCAATATCGGCCCATCTTTGTCAGTAGGGGCTTTACAGCTCCCAATAGGAGTGTGTTCACACTGCATGTTTTTCTGTCGTTCTGTTGCAGAGTCAGAGGACGCCCTGTTGAAGATGTCTGTTCCTCATACAGACTCCTCCACACCTGCTCTGCCAGACTTCAGCCGCATGACAGAGGATGAACAGATCGCCTATGCTCTGCAGATGTCCATGCAGGGAGCAGGAGCAGGTTAAATATGGATTTTGAATTTTCTGAACTTCCTGGCCAGGAGATTTGACAACCTCTAATACAAGCTGAGATGCAGTTTGCATCACGCCAAATTTATAATATATAAAATCATGTTCAAGGTATGTTAGGGCTCTGACACACCAAGCTGCTGCCCTTGTCACCTGTTTCTGGGCTGATTTAGTATGTTGACTTGGTGTTGGAGCCGGCAGAGGCTGCTTGTGAGTGAAGTCACTCTGATTGGCTGTTCAGCTCAGTGCACAAGAAGAGAACCATAAGTGAGGAAAGCAAACATTTTGAATCTGTCCTGTTGGTTTTTTCCCCCCCTTTTTTAATGATGATTAAGGACTAGTGTCGCCTGCAGGTATGCAGAATTATTTCTTCCAACGCATGCTGAACGTATGTGCTAGTTGCCTGTTAGCAGTCGTCTTTGCAAACTTTTTGGCTAAGACACAGGCAACAGGGGGTGACAACAGTTTAGTTCACCACTAGTTATTTGATATCAGTTTGATGTGTCTGGGCCTTTAGAGGAAGCAGAGGAATCAGTTTTTGTGGTTGGTGGCTATTCGTGGCTATTCGCTTTATTTGTAGTCTTAAAACTCAAATAAGCCACAGACACTCATGAATGTTAAGTGTTCATTGTAGGTATGACAGAAGTGTGTATATCCAGCTGCCAATTTGGATAATGATTACCTGGAGATGAGATAATGTTTTGCTTGTATTGGCACTAATACAGTTCTTATGCCAAGTGGAGACTTTAGAGCCTGGAAAATCATCCCCACATATCCTGCTTGTGATTAATGACTAAGCAGTTCGCAGGAGCAGTTTGAACTAGTCCATATTTACTAATTATGCAATGCTTGTACGTTAAGATGCAGATCAGAGTGTTACAATTTGTTTTTTTGCATAGCAGCACATTCAGGAACATGGAGCCCAAGTTAAAAAAAAAAAACACCTCATCATCATTTCTGCTCCATTATTCCTGCAGAGTTTGATGCTGAGGACATGGACACAGGGGTTGACATGGACTCCAGTAAGGCAAAGGTGAGCACAAGCGCTTTTAAGTTCTCAGTTGTCTTTTACATCTATTTAAAAACTGCATTGTAAAGATTAGAAAATTAAATTTTCTGTTTCCAGGATGAAGAGGACTACGATGTTATGCAGGACCCAGAGTTCCTTCAGAGTGTCCTGGAGAACCTTCCTGGAGTTGACCCCAACAACGAGGCCATCCGTAATGCCATGGGCTCGCTGGCTTCTCAGACGGGCCCCAAACCCGACACCAAGAAGGACGAGGAGAAAAAGAAATGAGCACCCAAAGAAGAAAAGAGGAACTTCAAATATGAAAAATAAAAAAAAGACCTGAGAATTGCACCGCATGTGTTATTCACAGTAACATTATTACCCTCCTCTGTACAGGAACCGTTTTGTTAATCCTTTGTTTATGTAGCTGTTCAACCTGTAAACAACTTTTTTTGCAACTTTAGGTTGTTCTGTTTTCATTTTTTGTGTCAAGCACATATGCGTATTTTTGAATCTTTTGTAATATACCTACTCAGTAACAAGGGCCGATTTCCTCAATAAATTTACAGAATACAAGGTGCTACTGATGCTTGAAATGTATTCACAGTTGTGTCAGCTGCAGGGTGGAAAATTAACTATCTTGTCCACCTGCCACTGTGGTTAGTGGAGTCCAAAATCTACCAGCTACTCAATAGATTATCAATGGGGTTTTTTTGTTGGTGAGAAAAGCAAATCTAGCAGCCACTTGCATATTTCACCAGCATTTGGCTGGTAGCTGGTGCTAATTTCCAATGCTGGTTAGCTGCAACAGTGTTATTTTTACATGTGTACTTTTCCAATAATATTAATGGATGTTGCATTGATATTTACAAACTCTCACCAGTATCACACAACTAGCACCCTGTTAAACATGCAAAATGGGAATGTTATTATTACTATGGCTGGGTGTTCTTTACAGAACAAAACAGGATGCAAGACATAATGTATACGTGACTACAGCCTAGGGGAGAGCTGTATAGACATGCTGACAAACACCCTTTGGCTTATAACACTGAATATGTTTTAATACTTTTCTCATTCTGAGAATTAGCATCAGTTTACACCTTCATGTAACTTGGAAAAAAAGCAGCTGATGGTTTGCCAAATGTGTAAATGTGTCATGTAGGTACTTTTTTCCTGCAGAATACTCAGATTGATTAAAAAGAATAATCCGAATTTGTGTTACTGTAATACGTGAAGCTAAAATTTATATCTTATAAGCACAGTTTCCAGCAAGCACTTACAAATTTACATTGTTTCCAGTTTGCAGATTTACAATGCCACAAGTGGTCACATTGTAGAAATTACACTTCGCATCAGAAATATATTTTCTTAGATTTTTTATTTTCTAAGTAACATTTCTGAATTATTTTGCACGATATTGCTTTAACTACATGTAAAATAAACATCCTTTTCGTAAGTGAAATAAACATAGTCACCGTCGCAGGATTTGATGACGTATAATTTATGCGACCGAGAGTAAAGTCAGGAACCAACTTCGCTTACTAGCAGGTAATTCAAATTAAATGCAAGCAATAGCTGATATTAACATGAACTAGGGTGAACATAATACTTATTAAACGAAGTATATTATGACCACAGCAGCTGAGTGTTACACTAACCTAGCCAGCTGTAGTTTTTGGTTACATGAGGAAAGTTGGCCGATTGACGTTAGCACGGCGCGCTAGCTGCTAAATGCTAAAGTTGAGCTAGCGGTTAGCCGAAGAGCCCACTTGTTGCAGCACGACTATTTAACTAAGTTTGACATGCGAAACAGCAACTGATTTGTTTCTTCAAACGTGTTAATATTTCACCAGGAAAGTCTGGAGCAGAATAACAACATGCCAACTGCATTTCTTCACACAGTCTCGACCGTTTTGTGATACCAGCTGTCACATTTTTGATATCTGTAACACCGAAATCTGTGACCCGTCATTAGCTGTGACTCAGTAAGTTAACGTTATCAGACTCCCTTACTTAAAATGGGTTCGTTTTTGGAGCCCCTTAATCTGTGCAATTAACCCAATCTGTGAACGCAATACCTACAGGAAGTTAAATGTAAATACACTGAGATTTAGATTGATTTTTAAGTTTTTTTCCTTTTAATATTATGGTATATCAGAAATAACTGTTGTACAATTATTTGTATGTGTTATGTATTTTTTCAATAATCAGCATAATAATGGACTTCTTTAACGCGTTTTCTTCTCCCTGACACTTGCAATTGTTTTATTAGCTTTATGGTTGTTTTAACTGAACTTTTCTAATGCAGAAAGAGGCTGTTTGGCAAAGAATGAAGGCTCTGTGAACATAGATTATGTTCAGTTCTTTGTTATGCCCCTATTTTTTTTTATTTTTTTTTAAATCTTGAATAATAATCAATTTCATTCAGTTTTTTTTACAGAAATTTTGAGATGTAGCCCCACTGAACATATATATTTATAAAAAGGTTTCTTACACCTTAAAATTGAGAAGGCCCCGTGATTCCCCCATGAAGATTTGGCAACCACTGATCTAGATGCTAGTTACTCTGTATGGAGAAAAACTCCCAAACATATGTCACGCCTCAAATTTAAAATACTGAAAATAGGTTAGTCCATCAATTGTTTAGCTGAGTAAAAAAATAAAGAAACCAAAATTTGTGCATGGAGGGAAAAATACAGAAAATAAATGCTGATTATTAAACATTGTAGAATTAGGAAGTTAATAGTGGTTTAGTTTAAAATAAAAGTAACTTCACATCTAACTATTGTCATCACTTAACATGTTAGGATTAGGAATAGAGGTCCAGGGTCAGGTTAGAATAAGGGTGCTTTCACACCTGCTTGTTTGGTTCTGTCCAGTAGAACTCAAGTTCATTTGCCCCCTAAATGCAGTTCAATGGGGCAGGTGTGAACACAGCAATCGCACTAAAACAGCCGGACCAAGACCTTCTTGAAGAGGTGGTCTCGGTCTGGTTACAAACAAACTGTGTGGTTAGTTTGTGGTGAGAACATGTTCCGACCTTGATCTGAACCAACTGCAGTCACGTGACACATTGTTTGGGTTAAACATGTTACAGTCCTGGAGGATTATTAATGTGCACCTCCTCCTGTACTGCCTTAATATGCACATTCAGCACACCCAATGCATCGAAACATTGTTTTCTAGTTGGAGCCGCGCCTCGTTTTCAAACTGTATGGTTTGACTAAAATGAACAATGACAGCAATATAGTCCACGATGAGCAGCGCTAAAATCGACCTGCGTAGTTGTCCCTCCATTGTGACATTAGAAAGTGTCACAATTATCTTGCAAGTGTACTCTTCTTCAACGTTTTGTTTACTTCCTGGATTTTTCCTACATGGAAATTCTGACCAATCAAGAGCAGCTTTCTCACACAAGACATTTTATCTGGTCCGCTTGTAAATGCTAGAATAAACCAAAGATATTTGAGGAGCAGAGAGTGACAAGAAAGTGACATGAGGCGAGAAACAGGATTAGGGGCTGGGTCATGGATCCTGATGGTGTTACAATCTTGACAATCAGCAATTGGTTTTTAAGACATCGGTCAGTCAGACATAAAAGTAACTTTAGCAGTTCAGCTGCATCAACGTGTCATGATTAAATTAACTTGCATATATTGCTCTGACTTGTGTTCTCTAACAGGTCTCAAGCCTTGTGCTGGCAATGGGGGACATGAAGACCCCAGACTTTGATGATTTGCTGGCAGCGTTTGACATTCCTGATATCGATGCCAAAGAGGCCATTCAGTCAAGTCCAGAGGAGGAACAGGATGAGGCAGGGTCTAATGCAGATGAGAGAGAGAGTGGGTCTCCTTCACACTATCCTGGCCCTCCTGCCTTGCAAAATGACCCTCCTGTGGTCAGTGTTATAGTAAAGAACACCGTTCGGTCTGACTCTTCTGAAGAGGAGGACAAGTTGGTCAGGGATAAAACAGACAATCCCTTAAACAGTGGCATAAACTCTCTGGGTCAGGTCAAAGTGGGAGTCCACACCTCACAGTTTGGTCCCAAAATGTCTGCTGGTGCACCTGTGGAGCCCCAGATCGCCAATGGATTTGAGGGATCCGTCCCCAGAGATGAAGGACAGTCCAACACAGAGTCGTGGCCCCCTCATTCACCATTGAGGTCCACACTGAGCACCGATGAGGGTGAAAGCGATAAAGGAGCTGAGGCAGGATCTGTCCAGCACACGACTGATGTCATGAACAGTTTGAAGCCCCTCCTCTACCTCCAGTCTTCAACTAGTGCTGATCCCAACTCCTCATCTCCTCCCTCCTTGCACTCTGCCAGCCCTCACCTTTTTCCTCACTCCCCTCAGAAGGAGGAAACTTGCCTCAGTAATCCGTCATCCACACCACAAAATGGGAGTATTAAGGTTGGAATTAAACGTGTTATGCACTCAGATGAAGATGACTCAGAGCCAGACCTAGGAAGTCCCCTGGTGATCCAGGAGAGCCCAGAGTCTGAAATGTCCGCCCCTCCCAAATTTAAACACAAAGCAAAACTACGGCCTAAACTGCTCAGGTCTCCTGAAACCACATCTTGTCTTGACCCTCATCCTCCTCGTATGCCTTCTCTTTCACCTGCAAAACCTGAACCCAACCTTGAGCAAGAGAGGCGACCTACCACCCCCTGTTCTCCCTCCACAGCTCGTCAACCACAGAGCCCCCAGGACTGCCTTCCCACTCTCAGCAAGGGCTCTGCATCAGTGCCAGAGGAAAAATACCCAGAGCATGTGATTGATGAGAGGGACTCGCCTGAAAGCCCACCGCCCAGTGAGACAGGTCTTGTGGCCCCTAAGAGAAGCAGCAGCCCTGATTCGGCCCGAACAGCAGAGAACCACAAGGAGGAGCTCATGGAAATTGAATCCAAAGAAGAGAACAAGCCAGGTGACACTGAGAAGCTAAATGAAAAGGTGGCTGCAGATGGAGACAGTGTAGACGATGAAAGCTGTGATGGTGGCTCTGAGGATCCTGTGCCTGCTAGTGCTGCAGAAACGGTTTCATCTCCACTGCGTCCACTCAAAGTTAAAATCAAAATGCCTACAGGCAGCATCACGAGGACTGTGTCTGGTGTTGCACCTAAAAAAGGTGGTAGAGCCACTACCAAGGGAGCAAACAGTTCACCAGAACGACCTAACACGAGATCCAAGAGGGAGTTCTCCCAGCAGTCTCAGTCACCTGCAGTGGTGACACTCCAGGATGTGTGTGCTGTAACGCTGGAACGTGCCAGCGCAGTCAAAGACAAAACCACAGTGAACACAAAGCCTAAAGTTTCCCCGACAGCTGTTAGCATCACCAAAACTGCAGCCCTGCCCTCCATCTCTGTCTCCACTGCCAGAGTCAGCTCTGGTGGGGCCAACCCTCGCGGCCTGGGTCAGAAAACTGTGAGCAGCGGGGTGACACTTTCTGCACCTTCACCTCTGCTAACGTCTCAAGGCAGCAGCAGACCAGCCTCAATTGTGAACAGCACTGGGGCGATCATATCCAAGACTCAGACCAACCTGGTGGAAGCTTTTAACAAGATCCTCAACAACAAGAACCTGCTGCCCAGTTATAAACCAGACCTGAGCTCACCTCTCCCTGCAGAGTGGGGCCTCCCTCTACCTGCACAGGTAAGCTGTCAGTGTGAACAGAGCTGAAGCAATCAGTTGATGCTAATATATGATAGTTAACTTAATAATCTGGGGGGTTTTTGGACTGTTGGTCTGGACAAACATTCACTATTTTTTGACATTTTAGGGACAAAACAACAAATTATGATCAAGAAAATGATCTGCAGTTTAAGTGGTAATGAAAATAAATGTTAGTTCATATCAATGTATCAGTGTCTAAAAAGATGAATGTTTGATCCCCTGCAGGGTTACCGCTGTTTGGAGTGTGGCGATGCCTTCGCCCTGGAGCAGAGCCTGGTGCGGCACTACGCTCGGCGCTCGCTGAGGATTGAGGTGACCTGTAATCACTGCGCCAAGCGGTTAGCCTTCTACAACAAGTGCAGCCTGCTTTTACACGCCAGAGAGCACAAGGAGAGAGGCCTGATCATGCAGTGTTCACACCTGGTCATGAAACCTGTGCCCGTGGAGCAGATGATTGCCCAGCAGGAACCCACGGCAACTGGTTGGTGAACATTGTTTCTGTCTCAGCACCATTTTGGATGTGATATCTGCATGTTTTCTTTGCCTATTCTCCTTTGATTCCTCAGATGTGCTTTCTCCATCTCTTTTGTCTTCAGCAGTGTCATCATCCCTCTTAGGCCAGGCCACCACAAACCCAACACCCCAGCCACATCAGGCAGCATCCAAGAAGAAAGTGGAGGCAGCGCAGTACGTCAGTAATAAATGTCCTGAGTGTCAGGCTCAGTTTGGCAGCAAAGAAGAGGTGGCTGAACACTTCCAAGAAATGAAACCAGCACAAACCGCTGTGAGTCTTCTGAGTTTCAGGAAAAATTGCAAGAATCTTTTTCCTTAATGATATGAAACTGAACTCTAACCTTTCTTTGGCTTAACTTTCTTCTTCTCTTGTTCTCCAGTCATGCACAGACTGCTCTCCTCCCATGCTCCTGCCCAACAGCTGCAGTGCAGCAGCTCATCAGCGCATCCATCAAGGCTGCCCACCACACATCTGCCCGGAGTGTGGATGCACGACCAAGCAGCCTCTATTTCAATCACACCTTGATGAGACCTGTTTACACTTCGCTCGGCGCATTGGATACAGGTGTGATATCCATAGACAAGTATAGTGTATAGCATAGTAGACTTTATAGTATAAATGGACGTAGTTATTGTGACTTCACTCTTTGGTTTGTGGACTGCATTTTGAAACATCGAGTTTGGCATTTTGGTCGTAGCTATCTTGGATCTTTGGAGCCAGAAGTGACCATATTTGGACAAGAGTGCAATGCTAACCCTTATGCTAACTGCTAGCTTGTCTGGTACAGTGCATTTACAGCTATCGTTAACTGTCATAATGCTAATTTTCGCTGGCTAAAACAGGCTTAAACCATCAAAACAAAATGTACTTACCGTAGAAAATAAACATCCAACTCCTTAGGGCCCCAATTATATAGATAACATCCGTTTCAAACATAAATGTCACTGCCCTCATACTTCCATTCCTCCTTTATGTTGGCATAAATACAGCCAATAGATGGCACTAGAGGGCTGAGTCACTATATTCCCAGTTCATGCCTTCATAGTCTCCTACGGTTGCATCTCACTTGAGTTATGCTACATTGCCCCTGTGATTTCTGATGGTACTGCTTTGTTTCATTCATATCTGTAAGCTTTCAGAAAACCTGCATAAATAAAGATGAAATGAATGCAGAGTACGGGCAGAAGGCTCCACCCATGTCCATATACCATACGTATCTAATGTTGAGCAAAAGTTAGCCCATAGAGGGTCTTATTGTACAACCAAACCCTGAACACAACTTTTTTAAGCAACCAGAGAGTTGCAGTTAAATTTCCAAGTGACAGGTGTGGCTAAGCTAAGCTGCAACCTCTTTGGCTAAAAAAGAAGTCAACAAGAAAGTGCCAAAAACTGCAGTTCCTTGAATGACCACTTGAGGCTGGTTCAAGAAGTGAGTCAATCCCCATAGACCCATGTTAAAATGCTCAACTTTACAGCAGAAATAAACATGTTCACAGCCTAGTACAAAAATCCTCCTTCATGCAACTGTGCAGGGATGAATTTTTGTATAAGTCCCTCATTTACATTTTATTTAGGCTTATGGTTCCGCATTTTTAAGGGGTTGGCTGCTTTGCTCCACTCCTTGCTCCTCCAGAGCGACAGCCTCTCTCCCAAATATGGTCTCTTCGGGTTTAAAGTCTCAAAGTCTCAAAGTAGTCACACCCTTAAAGCTGCAGTAGGTAGAAAGCCTGAAAACAGTTGATTTGAGTCTCATCTGAGTTAGGTTTTGTTCGTCTCTGCCCTGAGCCCCTCCTACCAGACGAGCACGCGAGTATTTTATCCTACTTGGTTCTATTTCTCCCTCTCTGGGAGCCTCGGCTCTCCCTCACCGCGCAGCAGCCCTCCCCGCAGCCCCGCACATATACCCCTAGGCTCGACTCTCCCTCTCCGCGCAGCGGCCCTCCCCATCCCTCCCTCGCGGACCCGCACATACTCCCAAGGCTCGGCTCTCGCTCTCAGCGGAGAGCTCTCGGCTCCGCTCCCATGGCCGACCCTCGCACCCTCCGGCCGGGCCCGGCCCCACCTCACCCTTCCCCTCCCTCCGGGGCTCCGGGGAACCGAGTTCTGTCTTCCTTTTTTTGGGTTTAGCTGTGTAGGCAGTTGTAGCCAATGCTGGAATAGCTATTTTACCTGGTGCACTGTTCGCCATTGCCGCTTGCTCTCCCCTTCTGCCGGCGGCACGGGAACGCGCATATGCAGTAGAACAGCCAATAGGAACGCAGTGGTCTGAGCTGACCTTTGATTGGTTGATGCACATCGGCACGATACTGATTCTTTAGAGGCTGAACACAGAGCCATGGTGAGGTGCAGAAACCTATTGTTTGTCTCAGACCACTTGATTTACATTATGCTTAGAGGATATTATAACATTTTTACTCAGTTATACCAAAACAATGTTGCCTACTGGAGCTTTAATTATGTATAACTTTAAGCCTTAAAAAAAGGTAAATGGCATAGAGTTATGTAAAAATCCATCCTTGTACAGCTGTCATGTACCAGGCTGTAAACATGTTTATTTCTGCTGTAAAGTTGGGCTTTTTAAAATGGGCGTCTATGGGGATTGACTCACTTCAGGAGCCAGCCTCAAGGGGCCATTCAAAGAACTGCATTTTTATGGCACTTCTGCATCGGCTTATTTTTCAGCCTCAGAGGTTGCCTCTTTGTGAAATCATTGTTATATCCACATAAATTCTATCTACACACCTGTGTTTTCTCTGCCATTTAACGATCCTTCTTCTCTCTGCAGATGTTCCAGTTGTCTGGTGGTGTTTGGAGGGCTTAACTCAGTGAAGTCTCACATCCAGCAGGCTCATTGTGACATGTTTCACAAATGCCCCAGCTGTCCAATGGCTTTCAAATCTGCTCCCAGCATACAGAACCACATCAGTGCCCAACACCCAACGCTCACTGAAGGACAGACCATGTATGTATACAGACACACACACATTTGATTTTTCCTCATTTAAAATAAAGGTTTCACTTTCAATTAACTGACCCAGTTTTGATCCTTTTGCAGGTCAATCTATAAATGTGTTATGTGTGACACTGTTTTCACAAACAAGTCCCTGCTGCACGTCCACTTCGACACTCATTTAACCAATCAGAAGGTGCATGTGTTTAAATGCCCCGAGTGCACCAAGTTGTTTTCTCAGAGGAATTCCCTCCTGGACCATTTCAAGGTATGTGCAGGCTTATATAGTGTCTGATAAAGTCATTAAAGATAAAATCAGCCTTATCATGTCACTCTGTTTATTCCTCTTCCTCAGACCCATAAAACGCCCACGTTAAAACAAGAGTTGCCTTCACCTCCAGCTGCGCCCTCTCGATCACGGCCCTCAGTGAAGCTGGAGAGCTCAGACGGAGAGGAATGGATGGATGACGATAAAGAAGAAAAAGTGAGGAAAGAAAGAGTGAAGACCCCCTCAGGGTGGAAGTGTGCGCCTTGCCATGCACGCTTCACAGACCGGGAGGAGTACATCGCCCATATGGCTGAACAACATAGCAAGGTCTGACAGTCCAACATCCCCCCCTGCTGTCTAAGATGTATAATGCAACTAAATTAATTCCATTTTAAAATGCAGCTGTTTAAACAGATGTAGGCAAATGTGTTTTTTGTGTGTGTTGTGCAGAAGCTGAAGAAGTTTCCTTGTAACAAATGTGAGAGCTCCTTCACCACCACCTCCAGTATGAGACGTCACATCAGAGACAAACACAAAGTCATGAATCGCTGCTTTCGCTGCAAGTGAGTACCCCACACTCTGCATCCTTCATCGGGATTATGACACAACAGGTGACTTTGTGTTCACTTCATCCAGAGGTCGATACAATTATCAAGAGAATTTCTGTTTCAATATTTTCATCCTACTGAGGAGATGCGCTTGAATGGCAACCCGGGGGCTAGATGCATGAAACTCTGTAGAGTCAAGACTACAAGCAGCAGGCTGTGTCAAGTTCGAGTTAATTATCACAGAAACCTAGAATAGCCTGTAATGTTATTTAATTATTGGGATTTTATTTTACAAAATTATATCTAATGTTCGGCCTGGCCTGGGACAGGTCAGCAGCCCTCTGTTGTACAGTCAGGAACACTTTACTTAACAGTTTAACTTTATTTAAATATACATAAAGACAGTAATATTACCTTAACTTTTACACAATCCAAAGGCCTGTAGTCTCGCTCACCAGACCTTTCTCAAGAAAAGAAAGGTCTGGCTGGGCCGACTCTCACTTTGAGATTGGAGAAAAAAACGCCCCGGCTGCTTGTACTTCTTTCAACCAATCACAATCGTTCTGGGCGGTGCCACAGCAACGGTGCGCTTGCAAAAATATTGCCGGGGGGAAACAGGTTTTGGTGTAACACACCCACAAAAATATCACCTACAGGACGCGAACCATGGCAGAAAAATGGCTACATCCCCGCAAGATCAAACACCGCAAAGGTTAGTAAAGGACGTGTTGAAAACGGTTGAAAACTGCTACCACAAACTTCCGCCCACTCAGACTAAAAGGCCTGTGACAAAAGCACACATTTCCCTGTCAACTAAAAATTTTAATTCAGACTAGTCGACTAGTCTAAAAAAGGAAAACACTCAGAAAACAGTCAAAATTTAGCACAATTTATTAAGTATTTGAAACATTGTCCCAAAAATATTGTGTGCATTAAGAGCCCTTTGAAGCCTTTAATCGCATTCTTCAACAACCATGTTGGATTTTAAATGCCGCTGAAGTATGAGACACTTTGTGCCGTATGAATGTGAACATGACGGCAACTCAGTCAAAAGTTAACCTCTAACATCTAAACATCTAAATAACATCTAAACATAACATCTAAAATAAATAAATTGCCTCTGAAATGTGGGGCACATTGAACCTTGCAGATTATCTGACATAAATGATAGTAATTCACTTTAAAGTTAATAAAACAACATCTAAATTATAATTGAATTTCAGCTGAAATGAGAGGTATTTTGCGCCGTGCAGTATGAATGTAAACCTGCACATTATGTGACAACAACTCATTTAAAGTTAACAATCATTATAACATCTCAAAAGATAAACTGCTGCTGAATTAATTTTCTAGATCAAAGTACCGCCAAACCACGCTGGTTTTGTGAGAGGACATCTCTCTAATTTCCCACCGTGCTGTTTTAAAACTCCAGTCTACTCAAGCATTACTGCGGGGAGGGGGACTGCTGTCTGACGGCTCTGTAGTACCCACTAGTGGCGGGTGGCTACATGACAGTTAAGCAGCCTTGTACATGAATAAAACACTAACTGGTTTAACTGACTAATATTTCATTTCATTACATTTAATCATTTAGACGACTAACCGCGCGCATCCCTAATCTGCTTCGCCAATTTCCTGTCTCCAAAGTGTTCTTAAGCATGGGTCAAAGTTTCTCCCATCAAGTCTGTTTTTATACATCACAACTTTTGCATTTGAAGTAGGCCTCGTTTTGTGTGTACGCAATGTTTATAAGTGAGACCCCTGGAGAGGAAAGTCGAACTCGTGAAGAATTGTTTTGTAAAACTTAGGGTCAAACTGTGATACCTGAAATAAGTGATTTTATTGTGTGATGCCCACTCAGACTTTCACTGCAGTCACTAAATCATTAGAAAGTGCATTTGTAAATGTGTGTGTGTGTGTGTGTGTGTGTGTGTAGGTTTTGTACTGAGGGTAAGAAGACATTCAGCAGCAGAGAGATGCTGGAGAGACATGTTCAGCTCAGACACAGCGTGGACCCAGCGGGCCAGGACACACTGATGGTAAGCCGCTACTCTTCTTTCAAGGAGTCAAACTGGAAACAGATTTTACTAAGACGTTGTGAACGGCAGTTGTCTTGATTTCCTCTGGTCACAGGGAGGCGAGGATGAAGCCGACAGTTCCTCAGAGCAGGACAGCAGTCTGGGGGCTACCCGGAGACGGAGAGGAGCTATGAAGATGGAGCGGGACGAAGAGTCCGCAGATGGAATGAGTCCAGTGAAGAAGTTGCGGTCCTCCTCCTCCTCTGCTCCTGCCCCCTACTCCCACCCCGAGTCTGGGTTCCGCTGCGCTCCCTGCGGCTTTACCACAGAGGACCAGGCATTGTTCCTGGAGCATATCAGCCAGCACCGGCGAGGAGGGACCGAGGGCGGCAGCGGTCAGCAGTGTCTACAGTGTGGCGCCTGCTTCACTTCCATCTCCTCCCTGTCACGCCATCGCTTCATCATCCACAAAAAGAAAGATGCATCCACTGACAACCAGCAATCCCTCAGCGGGCTCCCAGCGCCCTCCCCAGGTAACGGCAGGAATCACGATGATAAGAGCTCTCTGGACGGTTCTGCACCTGCATCGCCCTCTCTGTCCTCTGCAGCTCTGGGGAGGGAAGAGGACGGCACACTGGCCTGCAGGGTGTGCGGCAAACAGTTTGAAAAGGCAACGGATCTGACGACGCACTTCAGAACTCACGGTATGGCTTTTATCAGCGCAAGGCACGCCGGAAAAGCTCCTTAAGATGAGAATGAAATACAAGGGGAAGAGCAGAGTCGGTAGGTGATGACAGAATATTTAAAAGTGCCTTATTTACCACCGAAGTTCGGGTTTGCACACCTATGCACTAATTTAACCAAAGAACAGGCAGAACAGAGTTTCTATGTAAATAGATTGTAAAACAATCAAATGTGATTTTCACCGGTGGAGTTAAAGATTAACCCTCTACTTTTAAAACTCAGGATTTAATGCTGCATTTCTGTGTTCAGGAATGATACTAATGAGACAGGAGCCACTTCCTGCTCAGTGAGTAGTCTGACTAGTTCATGTCTGTGACCACGGTCGCATAATAATGTGCCTGTATAGAACTGTGATCCTACTGTGATTGATTATGACGGCTAGTTTCATTGAATGTTGTTAGACAGCGATGGATTGTGTCTGCCTTGATTTCAATATCTTCATCCTACTGAGGAGATGTGCTTGAATGCTAACCCAGGGGCCAGATGCAGAAAACTGTGTAGATTCAAGACTAACGTGTGTGTACGCACAAAGGCAGAAACGTTTTCGTAAGATTTATAAAGCCGCGTGTGAGCTTGATTCTGCTCTATAAATCTGGGCGCACATGCACGAGCCTCATTTCCTCACCCTCTGTTCAACATCACTGGATGTAGAAACACCCATAATCATTAATTTTAATATCGATACAAGTGCCCGCTCCACCACTAGGGGTGGGAATCACCAGAGGACCCACGATACATATGTCATGATAATTGCAATTGTAAACATGTTGCAATATGCTGAGTATTGCGGTTACATATATTGCGATTTGTTATCTTTTCTCAACAGTAAATTATGTCCCCATGGGAAAACTTTGTCAACGTCAACAGTTTTATCTAAGATAAAGTTTTCAGTCTGTTCATCTCACTTCAGTCATTTTTATCGCAGCAAAATGTTTCTAATAAACTGAAAAAGCAACTGATTTTATCATTCTGGTAGGCTACTAAAAGTTTAATTTGTATTTGTAATATTAATAATTTATGTAATGAAAAAAATTGATGCTTGGTGTCAGTATGGTGAGGCGATATTGCCACACAAAAATATCACAATACTGTGCCGTATCAATTTCCCCCGCCCCTATCCACCACATATAACCCTTATTTTCTCTGCTTCTTGAACCTTGGTGCCATCTAAAGAACCAGCTGTGTTTCCACTAGTTCTGTGCAGAACCATTGTAATCAAGGACGTGTCATCGACAGAGAACGTTGCAGAACGGACGTTAACAGTAGTAGCAAGATCACAGATTACATTCATTACCTATTACAGATATTTGTTTTTCCCTCAAAAACAAGCATTGACCAACTATTAATTATACGACCGCATGCTTTTTTTTTCCCCGAGACCACTTGGCACTTGACGTCTCCATCCTCTGTTTCTAACCTGTAGAATACGACACGCCCACTGACGTCGTAAGTTAGTAAAATTTATTCATAAAGTGCATTTCGCAGCTATAGGTCACTTTACAAAAGCAATATCCTCCTGAGACCCAAACCTTTGTGGGGCATCTTTAATTTCTCCTATCTATTTATGATCAGTAGGACCCGATAAGTATAAAAAAAACTAAAACATTGTAAACATAATAAAGTCCCAATGTCTTCAAACAAGTACTTCCTAATTAACAGCATCTGAGCTTGTTACTGTTGCAAAAATTGTAAATACAAACATTATTAATCATAAATAAAGTTTCAAACATAAAATGTGATCAGGTTTTGGGCCTTGTCCACTTTTGTGTCAGGATCGGCTGCAGACTAACTTGGCAGAGATGGCTGCCATCTTGTTTTGACATACTAGATCAGTGTATTACTACTATTAGATGGCACAAAAATGTCTGAGTTAGGTAGGATGAAGTATAAGATCAAGTAAACCCAAAATGTGGAGGATAAACAACAAGAAAAAAATTGCAGAGACAACGTGAGCCATGTAGTTAAAAGTGCACAACTAGCAAAATTTTGCACACACAAGAAAAAATACAGCTCTGGTGTGTACAGGTTACCCAAACACAAGTCTAAACAGGTGTGTCTTTAGCTGGCTTTTAAAAGAAACCAGAGTCAGCACACTGTAAGGAAGCAGACAGAGCATTCCAGAATTTAGGTACTAGGAGTGGTCGGGAGTGCTAGGGACAGACAACAAATTCATTGTATTGGTTCACATCATGGTTTACATTTCAGATCAAGGAAAACCTGTTACTCAAATTAGGTGTGGGAAGCAGAACGGAACCGGTTCAGTGTTGGTGGAAAAAGGGTGTAATTCGATCTGTCAGTGACAAATGCGGTAAAGAAAGTGCAATATCACCGAGTGTTCCACTTCAGCGACGTTCTCCAACAGCGCCAGAGCAGCTGCCATTACGCACAGCTGTGGCTATTTGTAGCATCCGTACCAATGAATCATCACATTTCTGCAAACAATCATCGCGGTAACATGTCAATCATCATTATTATTAAAGGTTAGAAGGATGATAATTAATTTAAGTGCGCATGTTGAAACTGACTTTACAAAGTGCTTCACATAATAACATAAAACCATCACTAACTGGGAGATGAATTTAAAATAAACTTCATAAATGCGCCTTTGACATTTTACAGAACGCCGTGTAGCCTGCAGTAACAACACAACCTTAACACAGGTTATCTTCCTCTCAGCTCATATTGAATCTTGTCCTTATATTACCCACAGGTGTCTCAGCTAAATTCGTGTGCGCGCCTGTCTGAAGAATGCCTGAGGTGCAGAGGCTCACTGCACGTTTCTTTTATAAAACCAGTTTATGTGTGGGAAAAGGTGTACGCATGGTTTTTGTGTGAACACATCTTCTAAGCAGTTTAAAAAAACAAAACAAAAAAACATTTTAAGATAATCATCCCAGTGGTTTAGAATATTTCATTTTCCATTTTCAAAAACTACAATAACATATTAGATCGACTCCCATCTCTAATACAGCCGCTGGCTTTGATTCATTTCAGAGTATGAAATCTAATTTACAGACACCTGCTCAAAACAGGTGGCCCATCACATTTCCTCTGCAGTTGTCAGGCAGAGTTTAACTTTGCTGAGCTGACCAGAACTTTGGAAGATAGCTACGTAATTTGTCTTACTCTGAAGTTTGGGTATTTTTGCACAGAATGATAATGTGGATTTATGAACAGGAGGAATAACTACAGTGACCAGTAACTCTTGAATGCACGTCGGGGTACATTGCTATTGTCTCAAGGCAAAATCACAATTTAAAATACTTAAACTACGCTCTGGGGAAACTGTCAGTGTGATCTGAAGTGTGCACGGTTTGTAGTTAAACTAAAATTTCCATAATATCTTTTTAACTGGGATGTACTTTATTTACATCAGATTAACTGAGTTGTTCTTTCTCTGAGCAAGAGATGAAGTAAAATTGTACTTTGGCTTTTTGTTTATGGGAGCATGTGTCTTGAGATTACTGTAAACAGAAGATCAGTATGACTGCGTCTGTTCCTCATGCTTTCCTAACATGATAAGTTGAACCTTGTATTGTTAATTTTCTTCAGTCTTTGGCACTGTTAGAAAAAGATGTTCTCTAAACTAGATGGATATCATTAGATGTTTCAGCATGACTCTGCGACTGTTGTGTTATCGATAGGCAGGTGAAACTGTAAAGTCAGAGCTGTTTAACAAAACTGTTGTTTGATATAAAGACGTCTGAGAGGAGAAATAAGGGAAAGCTCAGTTGAGATATGCGATTCAGAGTGATGTGATTTGGTTAAATATCTTTGTTTAGTGACACCTTGCTGTTTAGGATCCACAGACTGAGCTAATCCCCGTGCTTCTGCATCAGTGATTCTTTTTTCTTTTCTTTTAATGCGCTGTAGTCAGTGACCTGTGTGTGCTTGTGTTTACTTTCTCAGGAGATTATCCAATGCTTTAACACACATTGTTCTATTTAACTTTTTCTGTTTTTACATTGACAAGAAAATTTATCACCAAATGTTTATTAAAAAAGGATTAATAATAACAAGCACATTGTCTTGTTTTCCTTTATTATTATTGTTTAATCATTTTTTATGTTGTCAGCACAGTATCATATGAAGACATCCCACGTAGGACATGAATAAATATCCTCCTCATTCTATCAAAATATACTTTCTTATAAATATATAGATGCAGAATATTTAAAAGTAATCAAAGGAATCCTTACACAGCTTAATAGCTTATTTGATTATGTTGTGTTTTTGTTAAAGGGATAGTGCACCCAAAAATGAAAATTCAGCCATTATCTACTCACGCTCATGCCGATGGAGGCTCAGGTGAAGTTTTAGAGTCCTCACATCCCTTGTGGAGATCCAAGGGGGGAGTGGGTAGCAGCACAATCCACCTAATGCAGGCTGACGGCGCCCCAGATTAAAACTCCAAAAACGCATAATTGAAACCACAAAATATCTCCATACTGCTCGTCCGTAGTGATCCAGTTAGAGCTACAGGCTACAATGAGACTAAAAACAGAGTTCAAATGACGTTTTTCCAAACAACTTTTTATGTCGGGGCTTCAGGACACTTGGATCACGATGGACGAGCAGTATGGAAACATTTTGTGGTTTCAACTATGTGTTTTTGGACGTTTTAATCTGGGGCGCCGTCAGCCTCCATTAGGTGGAGTTGTGCTGCTACCCACTCTCCCCTTGGATCTCCGCGAGTGTTGTGAGGACTCTAAAAC
Organism: Epinephelus moara; assembly: GCF_006386435.1. Taxonomy (NCBI): domain Eukaryota; kingdom Metazoa; phylum Chordata; class Actinopteri; order Perciformes; family Serranidae; genus Epinephelus; species Epinephelus moara. The sequence goes on along the minus strand of NC_065511.1, from coordinate 33,169,463 downwards.
TTCACCTGAGCCTCCCTCGGCATATGGGTGAGTAGATAATGGCTGAATTTTCATTTTTGGGTGCACTATCCCTTTAACAGCCCTAATCCTGTGCTCATACACAGATCATGTCAGACAGTCTGAGAGACGTCTTCATCACAAATAAGAGAAGAATTATACATCACAAATGCCCTATAATGATTTAGTGTGGCTGCGTGTGTGTGTGTGTGGTTAGCTGAAAGCGTCTGCTACTTTTATAGTTGGATACGGTGGCGCTCTGTTCTCACAGCAGCAGGAAGCCCATCAGAAGAAACAGAAGGGGCGTGGTGAAGGCTGAGATCCCCTCGACACTCAGAGATGGAGCTCCTGGATGAGACAAAGACTGAATGTAAAGATTTCCTCCTGACGGTCTTTAAGGTCTATTAGAGACAGATCCTCTTAATCATATGTGACATTACAGCAGTGTTTGTGTATGTTCTTACCTGAGTGGTCAGATCTTTGAGTTTGGTAAGGTGACCCGGCCTCGGCGCTCTCAAGAGCGTCCAGCTGCTTCTTTCCCAGGGCACTTCGCTGTTGAGCAGTTACCTTGGCGGCAGTGTCAGGTTCAAAAGCCTTCAGCTGATCAGGAGAGAGTTGCTGAAGGGAAAAAAGGAAGTGGTCCAGAGGTCAGAGGAGTGGAATTGTTTCCCTTAAATTCCCTTAAGTTAGACAGTGTATTAATACTTTGTTACAAGTAAAAGAGGGTGTCTGCAGGTCCTTAAAAAGTCTTACATTTTATAAGTATTAGGCCTCAAAAGTCATTAAATAGTCTTAAATTTGCAAGGGTTAAGTCTTAATTGCCATGAACAGTTTATCTAATTACATTATCCATCTTTTTTTTGTCAGATTGAGTCAAGCTCCTCTGCACAACAGTCTACATTTTTAATGTTACAATTCTTTAAACGTACTACTGAATCTTTTACTTTAAACTTGTTCTCACCTGTTGGAAATAATGTAGATTAACCTTACTCATTCTGATAACCATAATCCCACACACAACCTACCTCTGCATGGGACGACATGTACAACTTAGCTTTATACTTACCTGCAAGCTTGACTAAGATAAAGATAGATATTACATTTGGTAAAAATGTTCTTAAAAAGGTCTTTAAAGGCATTAAATGTAGATGTCTGATACCTGTAGACACCCTGTAAAAATAGTAAAAGTACTCATAATGCAGAATGCACCTGTACATGGTGTTATATACCGTACAAGTTTTATCACCGATGCATTAACATTGCACCATTTTTGTTGCATTTGCTGGAGGTGGAGCTGATTTCACTGTGTAACTGTCAGATAGTTTAACCCGCATAAACTCTAACCAGCTGTTTCTGGAAGAATATTTCACCCTGTCTCTTGATCTAAATCCACTTGTTTAAAATTTCTGCATCTTGAAACAGATTAAGGCAGGCTGCAAAATTTGATGTTAGAGTTTTCTTTTAAGAAGCTGATTTGTAAAATAACACTTAAAAATAACTTGAGGGAGATTTTTCCTCCTCTAAAAATGCATGGCTGATGGTCGAAGCTAAACCTATATTTTGTATTTAAAAAATGTAAATACACTTGTACTGCACTGCAGTAAAATGTACAACATTGCCCTTTGAAATGTAGCAGAGTAGAGGTATAAATAAATTAGCATGAAATGGGAATATCAAGTCCAAATACCTTCAATCATGTACAGTACTTGATTGAATCTACTTAGTTACCAGATTTGGCAAAAGAAGGACAGAAGAAAAGTCAGAGGAAGTTACTCACAGCTAAGTTGTCTGGTGTTATCACTGGGATGCACAGGTGGCTGAGAAAAGGAAAGACAGGCAGGTCTAAAGAAGCCAACTCCGTTCCATTCAACCCACCTGAGGGAGACACAAACAGTTGGTCAGCATTTAAAAAAAATCAAAATGACGAGAACTAAAACTAGTTCCTGCAGCAGCCAACAGTTTACAGTACTTCTGAGGAATACTACAATGCCATTTGGTTTCCTGCAGAGAACACGTGGTAGAGGGGATGATCTCACCAATGATGGTGCTCAGGTCAGACACTTCAGCTTCAGGCCAGGTGTTGGGATTTCCAAATGCAGACACAGCAAGACTCTTCAGGCGTCGTGCAGCCGTGGGGGGGAACTGGACATCATCCATTGAGCCCACAGCTTCCCTGTGACACACACACACACACACACACACACACACACACACACACACACACACACACACACACACACACACACGATAACATAGTCAGAATATTTTATTCTCCTCTACAGAATGCAGACTGTGAATTCAACAAAAAGCTGTGACTATGACATCATATTTACTAAAAAGTATTTATACATCCAAAATTATTTGTTAGTGTTGCTCCATAAATGGGACATTGAGAGCAGAGATTAAAGGAACAGTGCACATCAAAATCAATTTTTGTCTTGCTTGTAGTGCCATTTAGTCTAGATTGGTTTTGTTGTGAGTTGCAGAGTGTTGGAGATATCGGCCGTAGAGATGTCTGTCTTCTCTTTAATATAGTTAAATCAGATGGCACTCAGCTTGTGGTGCTCAAAGCGCCAAAAAGATACATTTGAAAAACTCAGCAGCAATGTCTCTTTCCAGAAATCATGACCCGGTTACTCAAGATAATCCACAGACCTTGTTGTGAGTGCCACCAAGTTCCATTATATTCAAGAGAAGGCAGACACGTCTACAGCAGATATCTTTTACATGATAAAAATGTATTTTTGATTTTGGCGTGAACTGACTCTTCAGGGGAAAAGGGGACCAAAATTCTTGCAGAGATAGTTTAGGTTAAGTAAAACGTTTAACTGCATGAGACAAAGACAGAGTTTGTGTAGTATTTTTCTTTCTCTCTCTCTCTATAAGGAGCAGTGAATTCTGTATGATGCACAACCTGAAGGCGTCCATGTCGAGCTGACTGATCTCGTCAGGGTCTAGGCCACACATGAACTGGTTCAGTTCTACCATGTCAGCAGCTTCCAGCTGCTGCGCTGTCAGGTTGTTATACTTAGCAACGGCCCTCCACACCAACTTCATCTATTCAGACAGGTCATCTTGATGAGTTATGATCACAATAATCAGTGTAATAGTCATGAGCATATGAAGCTGGGTTTGTACTTCACCTGTGACTCTTTCCAGCCACACTTGGCAATGTTCTCCAGAGAGTCCAGTGGGATGGGAAGCTCCTCCAGGTCCGCGTCTGAGAAGCCCCGAATTATACATCCTAACTGCATCACCACACTCTCAGTCATCTGGGACACTGGGCCCAAGGTCTGTGGGAACACAGTGGTACACTTGTGATTCAAATGAATCAGACTTTCACTCAGGAAATTATTGTGATGAAAAGCATTTCTGGATTTCTATACGCACACACGATAGATGTTACGTGACACGTACCAACCACCCACACACTGTTGCAGACAGAGTACCCCCCTCATGGCAACAGCACTCTTCGATGGCAGAACCATCGGGAGGACAATGTGCCACAAGACGCGCGGAACGTGACAAAGAGCTCAAGGTGCCGACCTGGCCTCCATATTCCCCAGATCCCAATCTGATGGCACATCTGTGGGATGTGCTGCTACCACACCTTGCAACCCACAAGACTCAAAGCATCTTGTGCCAACAACGTGGTGCCAGACACCACAGGACACCCCCAAAAGTTCTTTGTCCATACCTTGATAGGTCAAAGCCAAGTCCGATCCACAGTGGGGCCCCTTTTGGGTTGCTAAGGGGGGTACCAGCACGTCTCACAGATACTCGATCAGATTGGGGTCTGGGGAATTTGGACGCCAGGTTGGCACCTTGAGCTCTTTGTCATGTTCCTCGGGCCACACTCAAAGTTCATCGTTCACATTTTGAATGAGTTTTGAACTTAAGTCATCAGAATACTTTCATACTGAGGGACAGTACAAAGATTATTAGCAAGAATTTTATAATTAAACAAGCTGTACCCATTCAACTCTGTTAAATTATTTTGAGACATTATGGGTAAGGGAGGGTGGCGTTTTTCAAAGAGAGGGTCTATTGAAAATTTTAATTTAAAGCCCTCTTTAAAGCTGAAGAGGGCCTTGCTTTGTTAAAAAGTCAAAGTTTACCGCTTTTTTTTGTATGGTCCCCTGCTCAACGATCCAAAGAATAAAAAAAACAAACAGAAATATCAGAATGAGAAAAAAATATAAATTGTCCTTCTCCTTCTATACCTGCAGTGGAGGAGTCCTCTGCTCCCAGAATGAACAAACCTCCACTATACCTCATTTGCTTTTTTGCTGAGCACAGCTAGTTGGTCTGTGTTGAAGCCACAGACATCCCCAAGGACTTCGAAAACAGCCAGGAAGGTCTCGGCTGACATCTCTTCCAGCTGTGCTGCTGTCCAGTAGACGTTGTCCATTTGCAGTTCTTCAATCAACTCCACAGTGGGTTTCTTATTGTTGGCTGAGAGAGACACACTGAATGTGAGACACAGAAAAATGAAGAAGAACACTGCATCACCAATTTTTTGCGCAGTATCACCATTACCGGTGATGAGATCGAAGCATTTCTTTCTCAGGGCGTCCGGGGCATGGAACAGGTCCGACTTCAGGGAACAGAGAATGTCCTTCATCCAAGGCTGACAGAGACAGACGGAGAGAAGGAGAACAAACAAAAAGCTCTCATGAGAAATATATGCATGATTCATGGCAACCAGAAGAGCGCAGTGCTTAACTCCCTCCTTATTTTGAGTAATTTATTGATGAAAATGTGGGACACTGTGAGCTGCATCACTGTCCAGATGGTGCGTGAAGAAGACGACAAAAGATACAAACCTTATTGGGCAGAGCTGATGTAGCATTGCCATTCAAAAAGAGGAGGGGACCCAGTGTTTCCAAATCCTCAACTGACATATTAGATGGATCCCTGCAGGGGATGAAGAGAAAGCAAAATTATAGCCACGCAGTTGAATGCCTCCGCTAACCACATCCATGTCTGTCCAGACTCATATAATACATGTAGCCAAGACTTTGACGAAAATAATTAAAAATATATTAACTGATTTTTTTTTGTGGTAAAAACAGAGGACTGATGGAGAGCTTCATCACATGGTGCGACATGGAGCTTCACCTGAAGCTCAATATCAGCAAAACCACTGGGAATGTGGTTGGACTACCAGAGGAACAGGACAGAACACAAAGTTACAGCCATGAGAGTAGACAATGCTTCAAATATGGATGTTGCTGCAAAGAAGCTGCAAATTCTAAAACAAAGATGCTTGGCACACATCGTCAACGCGACACCGCGGAAGATCTAAACAAGTTTCGAGATGTACACCCACGATCATGTCACCAATTCACTATCTCACAAAATGTCTCCCCTTCTGTTTCTGAGTTATGGCGGTGAATGACGGCCAGAAAAGTGTTTAATGCAGAACATTATGATGTCACAGTGAAGTTGACCTTTGTTCTTTTGGATATAAAATGGCATCACTTCATAATCAATTCGACGTTTGTGTGAATTTTGGTCAGGATTAGGGTACGAGTTTGACCACCAAAATCTAATCAGTTTATTCTTAAGTACAGGTGAACGTTTGTGCCAAATTTTAAGTACTTCCGTCAAAGGGGTTCCTAAGATATTAAGTTCATGAGAACAAGATGGACAAAGTCAAAAACATAATGTCTCTGCACCTGTGACAGCCGTGGCCAGAGGCATTATGTTCTTTTATAAAAATACATCACACTCTAGCTTTCTCTGCAGTAACTCCAGTGTCCACAGGGAGCCTGTCCCTACCCAAATGTCTGCGTGACCAGCTGAGTTATTTCTGCCCTGTGGCGTCGAGGAATGTACTGGCAGTCAGCCATGTCCTGGAGTATGGAGCTCCGGACATCAGGGGCCATTTTGAGCAGTTGGGAAGACTGAAGCTCACACAGAAGAGGTTTGAGGCTGGACACATCCTCATTGGTCAGCCGAGTTAAGTTTGTCCCCTGCAAGCACACATTAAATATCTGAGGCTGTTGTTGAACTCACACAAGACTCACAATGTGTTAATAATAGGTGTGTAGCAGGTAGGTATAGGCAGGGGACAATTTCAAGAAAAAACCTCAATAATAAATAAGAAAACAAACATATTGAATGTTGTTTCTTCACCCAGAGGTTTGAAATGTTATTATATGGCCTTCACAGTCACCTATGAATTTTTTTGGACCAATGTGTTAGACAGCCACCATCTACACCAACTGAGGTAATATCTTTTGGTTGAGTTTTGCTGTTCTGACAGTTCGTGGTGGCTCAACACCGTTTATGTCGGCTTCTCTTTCATTTGTCACCCCTCTATATCCTTGTGTGTACTTTGGCCAGGCAAAGCAGTGCTCTCTCGGTGAGTGCGGGGCGAGACGGGGAACGACGAGGTAACAAGCTCAGGTCGGCCTCTTCGATCTTGTCGATGAAGGTGGGACACACAGAGTCAGGCAAATCCTTTATCTTCAAAGGCCTGTGATAGTGTAGGTAAAAGACAGATAGAGAGCTGTTACATTTTATTTATATCTTTGTTTTTTCTTGAATAAAAGTAATAAAGAGAAAAGACTGTTTACGGCAGGTGAAGAAGTAAACATGTGGGAATGTTTTCCATCTCCTCCTCAGTGATGGTTTTGAAATAGTCGGCTCTCTCTTTCTCCAAAGTCGCAAAAAGCTTTCGGGCAACACATCCTGCCTGAAAACGTATATCTGTTATCAGTTTGTACATTCTACACATGCTTTATTTACATGACTGTACATACTGTGTGGGTGAGTAAATACATAAATACCTGCAGTTTGGAGACCCACTGTGGAGTCTCTGTTATGGCCTGAGCCATGTCTTTTGTGTCGCTGTCTGCTACTTCGTCAATCATCTTACAGGTTACTCCCCGAATAAGTGAATGCAGTCTCCTGTCGCAGCAAATAATGTTTTGAGTGTAAGCGTGTAAAGCAATGGCAGACATGTACACAGTTACAAGAATATGCAGTTAACTGAAACACCAAACAATAAATGTAAGCCTGCATTTAACATGAATTTGGGAAAACTTGCTTTTGTTTTTATTATCATGTTTTTTATGGTGATGATTCAAGTCAGGTGTCATTTTTTCTTCAGAAACTGTCTTCTGCCGATGTTAGAACATTTTTGAGTCTTAATCTTCTAATTTATTTTAATATACTATAATAAAAAATGTTTTAGAGGACTGAGAATGTTATTTGCTTATTTGGTGACCAGGATTAAATGTTAGACCACTGGTTCTCAAACTGTGGTAAGTGTACCATGATGGTGCGCAAGCTCCCTCTAGTGGTACACAGAGGAATCGCCAGAATTATTTTAAAAAAATAAATTAATTTAAATACATATACTACAACATTTCGGAAGAAAGTTATGGTATAACTGAAATACAATTATAAGTTTAGCCTTTTTTGTAATATTTTTGTTTCCATATCAGCCTGCTACACAGTCACTTTCATGAACATAGCTCACGCAGACATTCATGATTAGTTATGAGCTAAAGTCATACACTGTAAAACTCTGACCATATTTGGATGACAAGCTGGAGCTGTGGAGGAGTGAGAATTGGATCTGACTCAGACTGTGGTGATGCCTTGCAGACAGCTTGTCACTCATGCCACCACGCCCTTAAATAGGCATAACTTTGGGCCTTGATAAAATCTAAACAGGTATAAAAATTAACCCACGGTACAGTCATCATGAATGTTGAAATAAGCTATAGAGACCAAAAATGTTGTAACATGGGGGTCTATGGGGATTTATTCTGTTTTGGAGCCAGCCTCCAGTGGCCATTCAAGGAACTGCAGTTTTATAGGCACTTCCACATTGGCTCCATTTTTCAGCCTCGGAGGTTGTCACTTGGCTAAAGTATGACGACAAGATACTGAGTAGAGGTAAAATTAATGTTTTAAAAAAACTGCAATTGTGGCTTTTAAGAAGAGAGGTGCAGATCAGGGGGAGAATATTTCCAGCAGCTCTGTTGAAACTGACACGGACAGCAATCAACTGAGCACAAGTGCTAGTGGCTACTTTAGCAGCACGAGTGAAGTCTCCACAGCACCTGATGAGGGGCTGGCCCTTGCAGTGTATGAGAGTTATGTGGAGGAGTTTAAGTGCCAGTTCTAGTGCTGCCTCTTTGTACAGTATTGCTGTTGCTAACAACAGTCAATAATAAATAATCTTATGAATGAGAATAAAGCTGCCTCCTGCATCAACTGTTCAAAGCTGAGTGGGTAGGCCTATGCTGCTGTATTTTAACGTCGGACATAGCGGTGGTGGTACTTTGAGAGCCTAATATTTTTTTAAAGTGGTAAGCGGTGCAAAAAAGTTTGAGAACCAGTGTTTTAGACATAATGAATATTTGAAACCAAGTTTTCAAGTGCTTTAAAGACACACAATGCAGGATTGTCAGTTACTGTTTGTGAACATGCACGGACCAACCCCAGATTCACTCCTGTTTGGCGTTTTGCCTCACTGTATTTATTACTGATGCAGCTTAACATCCTGAACACAGAAAATAAGAAATTAAGAAAATACAGGCAGAGGATAGAGAAAGCACACCACTATATGCTTCTAGTGGGTCGTACGTGATGACTGAGAAAGACTCCTGTATGAGTCTGTATGTTGTTTTTAAGGACAATCCTGCATAGTATATCTTTAATGACTTGAGAGTGACCACTTTCAATCAACATCTGCAGTCACAATAAAAACCATTGTAGCCTTGTCAGATGTTTTTATTGCATGGCTTTTGTATTTCATTGTATTGAATGGGGTTTCCTTTATTTTGTTCACTGCTGTATAACTTACTTGTACCAAGGCTTCTTTGAATTATACAACTTTTTGACCAGGAAAGCTGCCTAATGAAAAGACAACAATGAGAAATATTCTATCAATTTTCAGTAAATACAACTCATTACTTAACTTAATTACTAACTCTGGACTGGCAGCCTGACCCACCTGAGGCCACTCTGGGGTCTATGAGTGACACTGCTCTGAACTCTGACAGAGACAAATGGCTGGTGCATCTTGTTACTGTGTTCGCTAAAAAATGTATTTTGCAGCTGTGGAGGTCTGATGCTGTGACCTCATTTAAGATGTGGCTGAAAGAGCTAAGTGAGATCCTCCACTGGGAGAGGCCTAGATTCCAGATTTCAGAAAGGTAGGCAGTGTTTGATAAGGCATGGAGACCAATGTTGAGACATTTAAGGGGTCTGAGAGAGGATGAAGGTGTGGGATGAAGGATCAACAATATTAATATGTGTGCTTATTTGTTTTACACTTCTTTCCTTTCCATTTTTCTCTCATTTTGCTCTCTTGGATTGTCTTCTTGTTTCCCTTTCTTGCTTTCTAACCACCTTTCCCATTAAAATGTGTTAAAAAACTGTCAAACAATTATAATTGTATGGGTTTTTTTATGATGCTCTAATAATGAACAAATACAATTATAAAATCTTCTGTAATCCAGATTGTTGTATAGTGAATGCATCAAGAACAGTAATAATTACAATATAAACAAAGATGAAGTCGGATAATTCAGAGTATAACAGAAAAAAATGTGTTAATGGTTCAGTGCTGTTCGCAGAGAGCAGGTTTTTGGGGAAATTACCTGTGACCGCTTCCATTCTTTATTCACCACTTGGTCCCAAGAGGTGATGTTTCCTTTCCTCAGTTTGTCTAGAGAAAGGCTGTAAAGCAAAGCGCCAGGCAACTTCTTCACCAGCTGTAGGAGATCCACATCTCCAAAAGACTGCAGGGAAACACAGGGTATATGAATGGTATCGCAGGTAACACACCTAACCTTTTATTTGTTGTTCTCTCCAGTGGTGTAGTGGTAGTTGATGAGGTGGGTGTACTGCTAGGTACATAGGTAGGTTACCGATGAGGAAGTGGGCATACTCTCCTATATATTACAATGGCTTTTTAGCTGATAGACGGGTATACTGTAACTGGATAGAAAAAGAAGTGGGACACCCCGTATACCTGAGTATACCCTCCACTACACCACTGGCTCTCTCTGGATCCATTTTCTCAGTAACGTTAGCATCCATTTTCTGCTTCTGTCTCCTTACTCACCCCCTGCAGCAAGGCCATCCGCTGCCCCTTCCTCATCCACTTGGAGATCCTCTTTAGGCCCTCGGTATCATTCAGGATCTCCTTGACATGCTTGAACATAAAGGTTGGCAATCCCCCTACAACTGGCTGAAGGTCCATCAGCTCTTTGCCAGAAACCTTTCCAAACTAAGGGAAAGCAGAGTGAGTTAAGTATAGAGTGAGAGCGTGTGAGAGAGAAGCCTCCAGCAGCCGAGCAGACTCACCTTTTTGCCCAACAGTTTCTTGGCGAGGGCCCGCAGCTGGGCCGGCCTCCATCGGATGGTGAGATTTCCAGAAGAACTCCAATTTTTGAGAACTTCTTTGAGATCTTTGTCAGGGAACTCGCTCAGTTGTTTGGGAGACAACAAGGCAATATTTCTGTCCAGCATGTATAATGCTTCAGAGCCATTGGTATGTGACGCCACAATCTTGACGAGGCGTTTCCTCAGCTTGAGCCAGGGTAAAAAAACAGAATAATTGAGAGGTTACTAAGGTTCATTAAATTTGTTACTTCTGTCTTCGCTGAGGGTGGATATGGGTGAAAGTTTGGGTGAGTGAATAATACCCCTGTGATGCCTCGGTTGCCACAGTCCTTGCGATCGTTCAGCTCAGAGAGGAGTTTCCAGCTGAGGTCAAGTGTCAAGTTTGGACCAGCAGAATAATGACAGACCAGTATGCCGAGCCTGATGAGGTTCAAAGCAAACATTTTGTGATGATTACGACCTTGAAATTCAATTAGCTCTCTATAATGTTGAGGACATTCATTTGTAGTCAGTGTTATTATCATTAAAGCTGTAGCTGGTTACTATCATAAAAATAGCATTTTGTAATTTTTGCTAAAAAGGTCACACAGAAGTGCGTGAAACAGATCATCTGTACAAGAAAAATCACGTCCAACCTCCTCATAGTGCTACTTATGGCATTTGCTAGAATCTAGAATGTTTACAAGCAGTGACTGACATGACTGACAGCTGCTTTAGAGACTCCTCAGCTCGAACTGGTTGTTTTTGTTCAGGTGCAGTAGATGGTGAAACTCTGAAAAATATAGGTCGGTATTCACAAACATTCTGAGAACACTCTCAGAGAGCTCTTAACTCAGCCTAAAATTTTTAGTGAGGAGTCCTTGCTTTGGAGTGATTTAGGGAAGTTCTCAGAGCAACTCTGAGCAAGGAAGGGACAGAAACTTTTACCTGAGTGAGGAGGCGTGGTTGACCTGTTCTTAGGTGTGATCCATTCTTTTAATAGGTGTGATTGGTTGTCACAGACACGCCTCTTTGTGAGCCTGCAAGATACTCTTAAGCCTCTTAAAAGTTGTCCTCCCTACTCCTAACAGTTTTTCACCGTAGGAGCTCTTTTAAGGTCTGAGATGCTCTGTGAATGACTTTTATCTTTACAAGGACCTAGTCATAACTTTAAAGGGAACCCTAAGACCACATCATGATTTTAAGAATTTTCTTTACCGCTAGGAGCAACTCTTTGTGCTAGGAAGCTTTGTGATGACGGCCCCTGATTTTATCTAAAACTGGAGTTATGTAAGGATAGAGCTTTTGCCAGCAATATTCTGATGGAGTTTTTATGATTTTAGCCTTAACTTCTATTACTTGTTTTTACTGTAATTTTGTTTTAAAAGGTGCTTTATAAATAAAAAAAAATATCATTATGCACTGATACACACACTTCCATGCATGAATACACACTTGTCCACATTCATAGCAAGCTCCTCTTCACGGAAGCACCCTTGACTTTTTTGCAGCAACTTTTTGCCCAGGCTGGGATTCATCTTGGTGGTCATACTTGTGGCGGATTTGAACTGGCCTGAGCGGAAATATTTACACAGCTGAAAGAGAAAGTAAAGGGAAAAAACAAATACAGCTACAAATTAAAATTAAACAAAAATTAAAATCTTGTTGTTTGCTATTTTCAGTTTTACTGGTTCTTTATCCTTCTCTGCAGCCCCCCTCACCTGTTCTTTGGGAGCAGAATCAACATCGCTTGGGTCTAAAAGGGGGATGAACAGTCCCATCATGCTCAGCCTCTCTGCGTTCAGCCATTCCAGTGAGGGTTTGCAGTTCTTTATCGGCACTACAAAATAAATAATGCTGTTGCAAGTCACATTCATACTTAACAGAAAGGTTATGACAGAATAGAGGCAGGAAACAAGGTGTCACAACGAGCCACTAGGTATTTAGGGTAAGATTTGAGTGTCTTTCCAGATCCACAAGCACTGATTACTGTCACCAGTGCTGGAGACTATCACCTGCCGGCAGCATTTGACATGATCTTTGATTTGCATGATTTTCAGGATTTAAACCCCATTTAAACAATCACATTTGCTAACAAACACACAAAACAGATGAAGTGTTTGTGACGCAAACTATCCCTCACTGTACTTTGTTTTGGCTCCTATCACATTTCCTCCTGCCTGCTTTGAATGATTTGCAAATAAGAGGCTGCCTTTTGCTTGTCTACTTCCTGCTCTTCCTCTGCATGTTATTCTCATTCGGTTTGCTTTATTTTAGCTGCATCGTTTGCCTTTTTTCTGCTTATTTCCCTCTTTCCTTTTCTCTACAGCCACTTCATCTCTCAAGCCCTTGTGTTTCCTGTTTAGGCACTTCTACTTTAGAAGGTCTTAACATGAGAGTATGAATTAATCTGATCTTATCACGAAGAGATGATGGTGACTATATTGGAATGCTTGACTAGATTTTATTGGAGAATGTAGTTTCTGCTTTGACAGGCTCGACTAATTTCTTACTTGATTTTGAGTCAGATGGTAGCCTCCTTGTACAGTTGAAATACTTCTGGGCAATCTGTTCTTTTACCCATTTCACCATCTTTCTCTTTTGTTGTTCAGACATGGCACCATGCTCCTCGTTCATTACCTCCATCCTGAAACCAACCAACCATTTTACAATTTTAAGAAAGGCTGCTGAGAAACACCTGAAGAAGTAGCTGCATCACACACTCACGTCTTGTTCAGGTCAACATTGGGAGGAAGATTCATTCCTCTCAACAGCATATACTTCAGGGCAGGTTTGGCAGCCCATTGCAGTGTGTTGTAGTCGTCTGTGGTCATGTTGTTGTCGCAGTGAGAGGTCAGAATCTTCAAGGACAGAGGAGCCACAAATGCTTGCATATAACATGCAGACGCCGCCTGAGGGAATGAGAAAGAAGGCAGGAATCATTAGACCACCAGACAGCTGCATGGTTAATGGATTATGTTTAAGATCTTGCCATTAGTGGGGAGTACTGACAGGGGAGTTTCTCATCATCTTGATCATGGTTAGAAGACTGCGGAGTTTCAAATTCTTGTTTGGCTGAAAAGATGCAAAGAGGACAAAAAGACAATTAATGTATGCAGAGTAAGACAGGTCCAGTTAAAACAAATAAATAAAATAACCCATCAACCATTTCAATAACTAATAATTATTTTCATCATTTTAATGTGAAGAAATATCATGTTTAAAGTGCTTGAGTGTGTTTGTGCATGTGTATTCTCACCATTGTATTGACTTGTGGGTCTTTGTTGGCTTTGGCAGGACGGACTGATTGGAGCATTTGGACAAAATCAGATATGATGGCGTTGGATTCCTCAGAGTCTCTGTCTGCCACAGGCAAGTCACTGAGAAAGAGTGGAAATATTTTTTTCGTGCGTAAAATGGTTTTAAATATTTGGTGTTGTGTTTTGTTTGTTCATTAATTTCATCCTTTAGATAGGATCATTACAATTCTGGGGAGAACAAGACACGTTCAAGATCATAAAACATTGTACACTCTGTATTGTTCACTTGTTTTAGCATATCTTTATTACTGTGTGGAGGCAAAATCAATCATTATACATTCCACAAAAAGAGCCCTAAAGATAGTAAACAATGTTGGAAATTTGGAACATAGAAACCATCTGTTTTTAAAACTCTGGTGGCATTTAAAACTACAAACAATGTCCGAAGCAAGAAATATTTACTGCCTGGTAATATACAGAAAAATGATCAGTGAAGCAGCGTTTTGTTAACATGCAGCACAAACCTGGAGTAACCTCCCAGATGATGTCAGACAACCCCCGACTCAGAACACTTCTAAGTCAGAGCTTCAAACCTTACTTTTTTTACACAGCCTACTCCATCCTATAATAACTGCAAACTTATTTTTAAACTCAATTTTAAATCATTTCAAATAATCTTTATCTTTGCACCTCTTGTCTGCTATTTTTAATCATGATTTTTTTTAAAAGTATAAATCATTTGGTAATTAATTCTACCTTTTCTATCTTTTTTTGTCTGTACTCTTCTGTATCCTTTATTATGTTTTATATTTTATTGCTCTGTAAAGAATTGCCCTGGTGTATCAGATGTGCTATACAAATAAAGCTGCCTTGCCAAAAAGAAAAATTTAATTTGAAATAATACTGTGTTCGCACCCATCCTAGAAGTACGTGCATTTCTATTTGTGGGGTGGTTTTGTGGAATGGATTGGAGAAAAAAGTCAAAGTAAAAATATCACACAGTTTACATAATGTACATAAAAATATTTTTTGTGAGGTACAGAACTGAGGAAGTTTAATACAAAGCATGGGTAGTGTTGCTAATTATGTATACAGAGGCTGTAGGGATGGACACTGGGGCTGATAGTTGGTATAGAATACTGTTCAGACTAGACAAGCATGATGCTTCTTCTTGCCTCATTTCAGACATGAAACATTAATTTAAGTTGCTTAATGAAAGTCGTTTTTTTTTTACTGTAATCTATTGTTATTGACATTTTTTTTTACAAACACACACATATATATGTATAAAGCATATTCATACCATTTCAATTCAGTCTTTTAATCATCCAGTGAAATTCTGTTGAACCCTTTTTCACTTCTCTAGCAACTTTACTTCAAATTTGCTATTATAATTATAAATATAAACAGGCAGCAAAACATTTATTAAGCTTGAAAAAAACAACAAGAAAAATATTTGCCTCTTCCAGAAATTACCTGTTTCTGTAGAGAGCTTTCAGCTCCATCAGCTTAGGCGCCTGGTATTCTGGTAACACAGCAACCCTCCATTATTTGTATGTTTCACAGTTAAAAGACATCAGAGTGTTTGCCATGTATTAATAGGGACTCATGTTACAGAGGGCACTCATAATGCGTGCAAACATACACTCTCACATTCACACAGTAAGGGCTGGGATAGGGATTTGGCAGTGAATTAGCTCTGTCTACTGTTGCAAACACTCTCCTTTCCTCTGTCTGTCTTTTACACACAAATTTATTGAATTAAAAAAAAAAGTCTCAAAAAGTACTTTGAGAGTTTTCTCACCCTTTTTAATGCAAGTCTTCATCTGATGAAAAAAAGACAGACATAACATCATCAGATGTTTAAGTCAAAGGCACAGAGGGTGTTCATGGAGCTGAAACAGCTTTGTTGAAGGTGCTGATGTGCAACTAGTAACTCATAGCACACAACAATTTTACTCTCTGTGACAGAATGGAAATTAAGAAGTTTTAAAGGTCCAGTGTGTAGGATTTAGGGGAATATATTAGCAGAAATGGAATATAATAAGTGAGTTTTCTTTAGTGTATAATCACCAGAAAATAACAATCGTTGCGTTTTTGGTACCTTAGAATAAGCTGTTTATATCTACCAAACAGCAACCTCCGTGACCGAAAAATGATGCCAATGCAAAGTCCTTGCTTTTCACAACCTTATTGTGATATTGCAAAATTGACTGAAGTCAAAAAACTGTGACAGAGAAAGCTTAATGAGAATCTCAAAGCAAACAAATGTCCATTAAATTACATACCAGTTTTTTAGATATTTTCTTGAAGTCAGGTTTTTCTTCAGGCATCTCACCTGGTGGCTCAGCTGAACAGGTAATAATGACTTATCATAAAAAGACACATTTATGTATACATAAACAACATGGATGCGTTTTGCCATTTTTAAGGAGATGATGATGGCGTTGCTGCTTACCCAAGGCGGCACTGGCCACGATGAGTAAAAAGAAAAACGTTCCTCCTTTTGGGGCCATGGTGAAAACACCAGCCTGCCTGTGTCTGTTGAGCATGAGGACAAAGTGAGCATTACAATCAAACCATTTTAAAAGTGATTTTGACTTAGATTTGCATTTTTTGCATTTTGCTTTGACATATTTTTCTTTCTGTAATATTTATTAGATCTCTAGGTGTTATGGAGCCTGTCTCCATGTGAGCCACCGCCAGTTTTCTGACATACTTCCTCCTCTGAGGATTGGTGATCTAGTTACCACCCTTGGTACTCATCCTACGGGAGACTTTGGAGGGTAACGCCCTGTGAAAAACATGTTCAGTAACATACATGATGTACTTTTCAGCTTATCTCCTCTTCCTCCATCACCTCTGCCATTGCGTCTCACATATTGCTGTTCCCTGTAAAACATTTGCATGATGGTATTTTGCCTTCATACGATTTGTTTGCTTTCCATTGATTTGACTTGTCATTTAAATATGCCCGATGATTACCAGGAATGGTATACTAAAAATAACATCATAGGAATATTAACCTCTCTTATAACAAATTGTCTTTTAAAGTCAGACAGCCCTTTATTGCTGAATTATTTACTTGCTGGTTATATAATCACAGGTGTGTATCAGTCATCAAAAAATATAAAGAATATTTCGACATACAAAATAAGTAACCATTAAAACACACCAAAAAACATCTGTATTATACCTATACATATCAGCAATGTTACTGCCTCAACAATTACATATCTGAAAGTATCAACACATCACAAAAATTTAAAAATAACTTACTGATTTATGTGAAAATTAGTTTCTACTTACATGATCTGCGTCTGCTCCCAAGTAGATCCTAGAAACAATGCAATTTAAAAAGAGGATGTCGGCAAAGTGATGATGTGCCTTTTGATCATCTGCCTCTGCCTCGTCTCATGTGAGTTGGTTGGGTGGTTACCTGTACTCAACTGAGTCGAAGCAGGTGCATGGTATTAAAATGCTAGGGGTGGGTGTGTGTGTGTGTGTGTGTGTGTGTGTGTGTGTGTGTGTGTGTGTGTGTGTGTTTGTGTGTGTGTTAGAGAGACAGGAAGACAGACAGCGTTCATGAATATTTCTGATGTCAACCAAATGAAAACATCACTGTTAAGAGGTAGCATCAAGGTATAATAATCCTATAAACCTTATCAAGTGTAAAGTTGCAGCTTTTATTCTAATCTTTTCATAAAACCATACAAATGTGACACCATGACACACAAGCCGAAAGAGACAAGTGGACGATAGAGCAATTGTATATTTATTTTTAAGCTTATATAATAGGATGTCATGATTATTCATCAGATCGTACGTCGTTTGGATGGATGGGCCGACAAAATCCACACAACAAAACCAAATACAGCTGCGCTATCCAAATACAATTATGGAACTAAAAGCTAAGTAACAAATAAAGGAAGATAACCACAAAACAGAAGCTCTATTCATACACCCCATGGAGGAAGAAGGCAAACATAAACATCTTTTGAGTACAGATCAGTGACCCCGGGCACATTTGAATGTTAAGGCCATTGCAAAAGTACTCTGGGTTAAGGTGCAGCTGAAATGGCTGACGGATACTAAATCCAACAAACACAATATGGAATGAAAAAACACCACATTTATCTCTAGAAATTCAAAGTCAGTAAAGTCCGTGACATTTTCACCTTTATACATGTTTTTGCAGTCTGTAATTTTTCCTTCACACACATAAATGTGAATCCAATTTTCCAATAGCACAAAATGTCTTTAAAAAGAGAACAGCATATGGAAAAATGACACCAGGGAAGGAATGTGAGAGGAGGAGAAAGAGAGAAAAACTGTTTGTAGCGTCATCATGAAATAAGTAAATAGAGTAAATATCATATCTCGACTGGTCCGTGTCCAGATCAGTGCAGACTACAGCAACTGGGCCCACTATGCAGATAACAAATACTTACAGTTCTAGTAGAAGACGTAGTTGCAAGCCATAAACACAAACTCCAGCCCTCAGCAAATCCCTTCACAATCATGTTGGTGATGTGACAAACAGCACAGTGTGCTGTACACGTAATACCCACAGGACATCCTCTTCTCATTAACCTTTAATCATGCCGATTAGGAACAGCCGTTACCATCTTCCCTATTAGCTGGCTTCCTGTGTGCGTATGATAGGAGATCTGACAGTAATGTTATCAACTGAACAGTAGTGGGCTGACGTTAATGTATTTGTGTCTTTGTTGCTACTAAAATAGAGTCCATACATACAAACTGTTGCTCTGTACAGAGAAAGACACAAAGGAGAAGCACAGCATCTGTTGGATGTGTTTTAGTCCATGTTTCAGTCCATGTTTCCTTCCATTTTGGAGCCAATAACCTCATGAAGGTTTGGGTTGGTGAAGTGATCTGAAAAAGACCATTGACACTTGTTAGTGGGTGAGATTAAGTTTGTGCTTACAGTATTGTTGATTTGGATCTCATTACCGTGACGACAGCTACTCTCTCTCTTTTTATTTAACATCTTTGATGCCCCTGACTAGGCATGGGCATTGATAAGATTTTATTGATACCAATGACATTATCAATTCTGCTTATTGGTCCCATTCTTTATCAGTTTCCTTTTGGATTTCTGATCAGTTGTCGGTGTGGAAAACAGTGGGCCTACATAGGTTTTCAGTGTCAACGCAACTGTTTTATTATCTCTGAGTCTGAACACAGTGTAGAAACAGTAGAAAAAGGGCATGAATGTGACTTGAGTCATCATCTAAAATGGATGAAATTAGAGAACAGTTGTTCAGCATGCATTTTTATTTAGGTTATTTTAGTCAAAGAAAAATCTGCTAGGCCTGCCTGCATGGTGCTCATGTAAATATAATGACATTTACCATCGATAATGGACGGGCTGCTTGGTTGTAAAGCAGTGACACTGGTGTGTAGAGTGTCAAACACATGGCATTTTTGGAATTTAGGGTTCAGTTTATTGTTGGTGTTACCACCCTGGCTTGAAATTATGACTTTACAGACATTACAAGCAGCACTGTTGCCATCTTTGGACTGTTTCCTCCTCTCCATCATGACTCCTTCGTGTTGCAAGTCTAGACGCATGAGTTTGATTTCACTGTTTTGCAGCAATAAAAGCAACTGATAGACTTGGAGACATTCGATCCTGATGGGGAAGACAATTTGGAACTGGTTCTCTACTGGAACAAGTCTCAATTCCCATCCCCTCCCCTGACCTTTCTGATGTCACCCAGCGTATCAGTGTGGCTCACGATGTGTGTAATTGTTTTATTTGGAAAATTAAGAGCCTGCTTAGACCTGGTATTAACATGCATTTTGGGTGATCCGATCGCAAGCGGACAGTGCTAAATACAAGTCTAAACAACAACCAAGATGCGTTGTGATTGGATTACTCAAACCACTTGCTGAGGTGGTCTACGACGCATTTGACCACTTATCTTTGTAGTGTACACACTAATGCCTCCTGATGCATCCCCAACAAGGAATAGGTCATCGGTGCAGGACATGGTGGTTGTTTTGGTGACAGTGCGAACATCCCTCAGGGCTCAACAATAAGGATTGCCGATTGCCCGGGGCAAGTAAAACTCACGGTCGGGCATGTAAACTAACAACTCACTTGCCCGATTGGGCAAGTTGCTAAAAAAAGTAAAAGTTAATAACTAACTGATAAAATAAATGTATTTTAAAACGTGCTC